>NC_028641.1:9199636-9237295 GCF_001406875.1 Solanum pennellii | reverse complement strand
GTTAATAATTCAATTACTTGGGGGTTAAAGGAGATAACCTTGGAATAAATAGTGGGTTATTTTTATCATCTTTTATACTTAATTATATGGAAATTAGGGTAAAAGAAATAGGGTTTGAATAAGAAAAATAGAAAGAAAAAAAAAAGACAGAAAGAGAGGGAGAACGAGCGAGAAACAGAGAGAAGCGAAGAGGAAAGCAGAGGTTTTGAGAAGTAGCTTGCTTGATCACAATTCTTCGGTGGAGGTAGGTTATGGTTTATGCTATTTCATAGTAAACTCTTAATAGCGAATGATATGTATTGGGTAGTATTGTAAAGTCTCCTATATGCTTAATTGTGTGCATGCATGATGAAATTATATAATTGTGATGAATTAGCATGATGAGGCTGTTGAATCTTAAACCTTAAAATCTTTTTGTTAATGATGATGCCTTGGTATAAAAGAGGGCTTGATGAACTAAAAGATTTAGAGTAATGGATCGGGTGTCACGTTCCGACACCAGGATAGTAGATGGATCGGAGTGTCACGTTCCGACACCAGGATTGTAGAGAGAATGAATCTTGAAATATGTTAATATACTCAATATAAAGAACCTATTTCCCAAAAGAGTATGGTGTGGAGGCTTGAGTCCTCATAGATGTGTTTGGTGATGTTGTAAATGATTCTTATACTTGTTGCTATCATCTGTTAAGAATATTAGTTGATTTTATGTATTATTCGATATATATTGCTTTCTATTTTGAGTTGGCCGATGATACCTACTCAGTACTTGTGCCCTGTACTGACCCCTACTTGTATTTGTTTCCTTTGTTAATCGTGGAGTGCAGCAAACGTGCCATCGTCTGCAACTCAACCGCAACTCTAGCCAGTCTTCATCACATCAAATCTCAGGGTGAGCTAATGCTTCTAGCTTGGACTGGATCTTCTTCTTCATGTCTTGATGCCTCGAAGTTCCGGCATGGACTAGCTGTTTTATTTATTTTAGCTTCCTAGATATTCTTAGATTTAGTAATTTGAGGATAGATATTCTTGTGGTGATGACTTCCAGATTTTGGGGATGATAAGTATTGAGTTTTTATAAGTTACTTAATCGATTTTCATTAATGAGTTTTAAGTCTTCCGCATTATATTCTGTTTTATTATGTTTGAAATGTTGGGGTTAGATTGGTTGGTTCGCTCACATAGTAGGATAAGTGTGGGTGCCACTCGCGACCCGTTTTGGGTCGTGACATTTTCCCAAAGGGTTATTCCAAATTAATTTCCAAAAAAATGAGAAAAACATGTGTTTTAATCCTAATTGGAAATTGATCTTTCAAATATTATGATATATTATTTGTGAACAAGGGTAGTTCTTGATGTTAGACATAATTCAATGATAGAATAGACCTTTGTGATCAGGGTCCTTCTCCGGATTCTGCACATAGCGAGAGCTTTAGTGCATCAAACTGTCCTTTTTTAAAAATCATGTTTGAGTTTTTAAACTTGATTGAATGATATTTGAATATTTGAATGATGCATAAATAGTTGTTTAGTTATTTGAACAGAGCGCATTTACCGAAAACAACTTCATTATTTTCGAAATAAAAATAGTCTATCAATGGACAACGGGCTTAAGTCAACAATAGGATTCCATTGTGCAATTCTATAGTAGATAAGAAGTCATCCATAGTGAAATCCAAAAATCAGAATGAACGTCCACTAGGGAAATTCATAATTGTAACACACTAAGCACATCCAATTTTCACAATCAAATTGCTTGTAACATATTACAAGTAAAACTCGATGATAGTTACAATAATTAAATGTAGATTTAAGATTTAAGATTGATAAATTTTAAACCGTATTATATACAAATATTAAACTATATTGAGAATATTTAAGAAAATAATATATTATCAATATACATAACATAAATATATCGAGTTTATGTTAACCCTCAATTTAATCATAGGTAATAAATTACACGACTTTAAAATTAGATTTTTATTTTTATTTTTATTTTATAATGGACTGATTAATTTATAATTGTGACGAGAAAATCAAATACGCGGCAAAAGCAATAACATTAAAACGATTACATATGCATGATTCAAACACAAATACTTTATTAAGGACAAATAAACATTTATCATCTCGCTATAACTTTTAGTGTCATTTTTCTTTTTTTTTATTTTATCTTTTCGAGTGTATGGTCCATCAAATAAAGAAGAATAAAAGATAAAAATAAAATAAAATAATTGAGATGACGTTTGGCAATCTAAGCGTTGCTCTAAAGAGATATTAGTTTAAATTATTTAAATTGAAAAAATATCCATTATTAAAATAAATAGTTCTCGTATGATAAATTCATTATTAATTACTACATAATAATTCATTTATTATTAATTACAGTATAATAATCAATTCATTATTAAATATCCTTCACTAAGTAAATAATTTATTTGATTCGAGGATCTTTTTGAAAATATTTTTTCCGTCTCTTTTAACTTGTCTACTTTTCCTTTTATAGTTCCTAATTACTTGATCATTTTAACAAATCAAGAAAGGACAATATTTTTTACCTATTATATTCTCAATTAAATGACTTATTACTTTGAAAAATGTAGAACTTTTCATCCACTTCATAATTATTAGGTTAAAATGGTAAACTCACTACGCCATTAATTATTCTCTTAATAGGTGTGTGAATTCAAAAGTGGACAAGTAAAAGGGGACGGAGGGAGTAGTATTTTCATCGACGTAAGGGTAAGAATATGTACACACTAATAAAAATAACTTTTAACGGTAATAAATATGTATATTGACAAAAAATGTTAAGATTTTTACTGACATTAATTAATTATTATTGGATTAATATCGCTATAAATTTTATGCATATTTACAAAGAATTCTAATCGTCATAACATACTTAGGATGTGATAATATGGTTTCGAAAGATGAATCATATAAGGACTTTTCTAGTGAAATATTATAGTTTTAAAAAAATATGTTTTTATTTATTTATTTCATCTATTCCATGATCAAAACATAGAGTGATATATGTTACATTAAGTTTAATTTATTCCTTAAAGCTCATGTATTTCTATGTTATTACTGTTCTTGAATCTATCCAAGGCTTGTAGCTGTAAATCTTGTCTGGATGGTTGTTCCATTTTATTTTACGATATTTTATATTTAAGTTAAAGATTTATTGAAAATAACGTTTTTATCATCTGCAAAGATAGGACCACGGGAATAAGGCATGTTGTTGTACTGCGTATTATTATTTTGATGAATATATATAATATTTAGATAGATGGTATGGAAGTGATGCAATCATATTAAATTGATCGTCACATAAAATGAGACTTTGATGGTGATACCTTTATCCTTTCATTTTGAGTTGTTGTGTTAAAATTTTATATAGTTCAAATTCTTTAAAAGTTTTGACACTTTTACATTGAATATTCTAAGAATAATGTATTTATAAAAAGTTTGACACATGAATATAATTATTTTTTTTTGAAAAATTCGAACTACATAGAGATTGCAAGTAACAAGGATTCTGTTATTACCTAAATCTTGATTCACTCTGTTTGAATGTCTAGTTAGTTGCACATGACTTAGAATTAGATGCCAATATTAAGATATTGTTTATTGTCTGTTAATATAAGATATTTATTTTTGAATTGTACAAGTACTAATTAATTATTGATTGTTGAATTGGATAATTAATTATATTTTGATAAGTAACATGCACATACAATTAATTATAGGCCTTAATTATATTTTGACAAGTAACATTTAGATATTGACAAGGTAAGTGAGAAATTACTTTGAATAATATTCTTTTTTATTGTATATTTTTCGAATTAAGAAATTACTCTGAATAGTAATCTTTTTTATTGTGTATTTCTCGAACTAAAAAGATGATTATAAAATTGAATTGCCTTTTAAGAAGCTGTTTGATTCATACGTTTCCCCCACAAATTGAGCCAAAAGTACTACTAAGATGTTAAGATATTCGGGCTTTTACTAAAAAGAGTCATTTATAAATGATTTGAGATCGTAATTTTTTGAAGAAAATGTAACAATATTTTTGGAGAGTCTAGCAGCGTAAACAAAAATGAGATTCATATGTAGTATATTTTTAATTTTATCATTCTTTTTTTATCATATATGCTATGATATTGAACGTTTACATGCACATATATAATAGATGGTAGATGGTGTGAAGAAGATCATAAGGTAATTCCATTGAAAAAGAGATCAAGAGACAACTATCACCATCACCATCACCACGACACAAGTAATATTAACACAATGAAATCGAAGACAAACAAGAAATGTCCACAAGAAAATGGTAACGAGGATGAGCAAGAACACGAGGAACATTATCAACGAATTAACAGTGATCATAAAGTTGAGCACGTAAACAAAAAGAACAAAAAGAGGTAGTGTTATATTAGAGGGATCAAGGTGTAGTCGTGTTAATGGAAGAGGATGGAGATGTTGTCAACAAACCCTTGTGGGATATTCATTGTGTGAACATCATTTGGGTAAAGGAAGACTTAGAAGCATGAATAGTACTACAGTTCGAAACTCGATGAATAATAAGAAAAAGAAGAAGAAAGGAGAAGAAAAAGATAATGAATCATACGCGTTGCCAAATGATCATGAATATTATGATGTTAATGATGATAATGACGATGAAGATGACAAGAAAAAGACGAAGAAGAAGAAGGTGAAGAAGCTTGGAATGGTGAAAGCTAGATCTCTGAGTAGTCTACTCGGTCAAACAGACAATTCAGTTGCTATGATGATAGTTGATAATAACGATAATAATAACGGGCAGCTAGCCAATTATGAAGATGACGATCAGATATTATTTTATGTACTCAGATATTATAATTAGTACTCGTGTCAGATCATTCAATACGTAATGTTGTGCTTGTGCAACTATGTTAAGGGTTCAACATGGATGTGTGCATGTGACAATTATGTTATTATTGAAGGATTCAAGTAATTAATATAGCTAATTGGAATTAGTTTTTTTTTTTGGTTTGATTTTTTGTCCAAGATGTAGCTAAGACAGTTTGCTCATATAATATATTTTTTTTAATTGCATGAATTTTGTTCATTTGCTTTAGTTTTATTTTATTTGCTAACTTTTTAATTTATTTACTTTCTCTACTCTTTTTGGAGCTATTCTTGAGTTCAGCTTTATGCTGGCAACAAGTTAGCCGCCACATTTGTGATTCCTTATTGTTATTAAAAAATAAAATGCTAATTAATGCTAACACATAATAATTTGTATTTTTAACCATCACCTCTTACTTGTTCGAGATTCATATGATCCATCATTGAATTTAAAGTATCAAAATAATTAACTTTGAATATTGGAATATAATTTGTCACAAATCAAATTGACCATAGTTTAAAAAATATTTATCAGATGTGAGCAACTAACTATCTGCACATTTCTTTAATTTCCTTTATTGATGATAAAATAAAACAAAACGCTTACTCTTATTGCTCTTCTCAGGTTCACCTCTTTTGGATGCCCTGAGGTTTGAAGTCATTTGTTTATCACAGAACAAGTCCCCCTCAGTCACTGCCATAGTTGACCCTCTCTTTCAGATTCTCGCTTCTATGAGCACATTTATAAAGGATGAAGAAGAGACAATATCAATGCTACTTTGGTTGTTCTATTGGCAACAGTAACTATATATTATTTACACATATTCTAAGCATGGGCTGTCCATAGTCATCAAACATCCTTCAAAGAATCATATCGGATGACGCATATGTTAGCCAATGTTCTCACGCTGGTAAGTATTTACTTTCAAATGATTGTGTTTGCCGCTCTGTCATACATTCTTTTAGCTAGCATGTTATAACAAGTTAACAACTATTTATAGAATCATTATAAGTTAGATACTATGTTAAAATATAATAACCAAGTAGCAAAAGAAGTTGATACCGAAATTATTTAGAGCTTAGAGTATTCGGAAACAAATGGCCAGATCAGGAATAACAAAACTGATAACAAAACTATTAAGAACTAATTGCATAAAGTCATGATTATTATATTTTTATAGCTCAAGACAATAGTAAAATTAATACATAAAATAATTTTAGAAAAATATTTCAGATTTACCAACTACCTATTTGTCATTAAATAGGTAAGGAACAACGAGTGTGCTCCAACGGGCTCTACCAACTTAGTATATTTCACTTTTTTTTCACGAAAGCTTTCTACCAATTGTTTTTTTTTTATGATATAGTGTTATTCTTCTTAGAAAAATAAAATGATATACCATATAAGCTTTGAAGTTTCAAATATTTTTCTTAATGCCTACTGATGGATGGAGACCAAAATATTTTTTAAAAATCATTTTTATGTCAAGATTTTTCTTCAATAAGACAACGTTACTCCTTGACTGAATAATTTACTTTTGGATACAATATTATGTGAAAATGTAGTTGAAACAAAAAATTTGCATGAAATTTGACTGAATTAGATTCTTTGAGGTCGAATTGTGATGCCTCTATCATCATAAGAAGCAGGCTAAATTGATTTTTTTTACATTTAATTGAGTTCATATATGACTGTTTAATTTGGTATTTATACAAGTATATAAAAAAAAATTGGTTGCTAAAACTTTTTGGGTTGGAATATTTATATTTAGAGATGCCTTCTCTTCCGCTCATATAGTTTACTGAAAATGGGTGAGCTTTATGACTTCTAAATGGAAAGATCTAATGCTTTTAACATGTATACTTATTGTAGGTGGGACAGCTGCCCGCATACGTGCAGTCACAGATAAGGGGCATAATTCTACGCAATGCAGTGGAGTGAATGGTGCTCTGGTAACATAGAGTTGAGTGAGATTCTTTACTCAGAGAATATATTTCATGCCTAACTTAAAAGCATATGTGTTGCTATTCAACCTCTTTCAGGATCTAATAATTTTGGAGTATGTAAAATGTGTAGAAAGTGTATATTGTAGTTTTTAGTGGAGAAAAAAGACATAGCATTGAGACTTGTCAAAAAGGAAAACATAAGAAAAAGCTTGAACACTTTAAAGATCTCAATAGTTAATAGCATATGCATATACTGCCGCTGATTTTGGTATTTTTGCTTTGCAGGTTTGGCTTAGAGCCTCTACTTTCTTACTATCTTGTTGTTGCTATTGTCTTCTTAAATGCTGTGTTTTTGTTTTCTTTGAGCTGAGGGTCTTTTGAAGACAACCTTTCTATCTTAGAAGATAGCGGTCAGGTTTGCGCACATTTTACCTTCCTCAAACTCCATTTGTGGACTATACTAAATATGGTATTGTTGTATTAGGTAACTGAGGTGTATGTGGTCATGAAAATGCAACAATAAAGCACCTAGATGATGAAGGTGTGGAGGTCTTACAAAATAAATCATTTAGTGATGATAAATTTGAATAGGGTCAATAAGATCTTTAAAGTGTTCAAGCTTTTTCTTATGTTTTCCTTTTTGACAAGTCTCAATGCTCACTCAACTCTATGTTACCAGAGCACCATTCACTCTACTGCATTGCATAGAATTATGCCCCTTATCTGTGACTGCACGTATGCGGCAGCTGTCCCACCGACAATAAGTATACATGTTAAAAGCATTAGATCTTTCCATTTAGAAGCCATAAAGCTCACCCATGTTCAGTAAACTATATCAGTGGAAGAGAAGGCATCTCTAAATATAAATATTCCAACCCAAAAAGTTTTA
Organism: Solanum pennellii; assembly: GCF_001406875.1. Lineage (NCBI taxonomy): Eukaryota > Viridiplantae > Streptophyta > Magnoliopsida > Solanales > Solanaceae > Solanum > Solanum pennellii. The sequence continues at coordinate 9,229,560 of NC_028641.1, read as the reverse complement.
GCAACCAATTTTTTTTTATACTTGTATAAATACCAAATTAAACAGTCATATATGAACTCAATTAAATGTAAAAAAAATCAATTTAGCCTGCTTCTTATGATGATAGAGGCATCACAATTCGACCTCAAATAATCTAATTCAGTCAAATTTCGTGCAAATTTTTTGTTTCAACTACATTTTCACATAATATTGTATCCAAAAGTAAATTATTCAGTCAAGGAGTAACGTTGTCTTACTGAAGAAAAATCTTGACATAAAAATGATTTTTAAAAAATATCTTGGTCTCCATCCATCAGTAGGCATTAAGGAAAATATTTGAAACTTCAAAGCTTATATGGTATATCATTTCTATTTACTAAAAAGAATAACACTATATCATAAAAAAAACAATTGGTAGAAAGCTTTCGGAAAAAAAAAGTGAAATATACTAAGTTGGTAGAGCCCGTTGGAGCACACTCGTTGTTCAAGAAATGAACAATATAATTAGACAATGAAATGAAGTGAAAAGGATTCAACGTATGGATTGTGGTTTACTAGTGGAACTGTTTTATTGTTAATTAAAGGTTTAGAGTTTGAATTTTGGGTGTGAAGAAAATTTGTCAGGAGTGTCATTCTCAAATAAATCTTGTAACACACAATTTAAATTTAATCAAAATTCTAATATATATTCCAAATACTTGGTAAAAAAATAAAAAATAAATGAATTGAAAAAAGAAGCTTTAAGATTTGGTTGACTACTTAATTCTAAATCGTCTTGGAGCCATAATGTGCTATTCGGTTCTTCCGTTCATATTAGTCATTACGTTGATTATATTGGAAAAATTTATGTTCTCAAAGTCTAACCAAAGTAAATTAAAAATAGTAGTACTCCCTTTTTTCCTATTTATTTGTCTATTTTTATAGTGATATACTTACTAAGAAATTAATTAATGACATAGTGAATCTATCATTTACTCCTATTAATTATGAAATGGATGAAAAGTTTTATATTTTTCAAATAATTAATTATTTAATTGAGGGTATAATAGATAAAAAAAAATTGTTTTTTCTTGATTGTCAAAATGAACAAGTAATTAGGGATAACTATAAAAGGAAAAGTGAACAAGTAATTAGATACATATTAATATCATTTATCCATTGATTTTATAAAATAACGAATATTAAGGAATATAGGTTTTTGGTAAGTACGATATATAAATAGAAACGGAGAAAGTAATATTATTAAACCCAAAAAGAGATATAAATAAAGTAATCTTGGAGCTTATTTTACTCTATTTATCCCTAATTACTTATCCACTTTTAAATTGATACAACTATTAAGAAAACAATGATTGATATATTGAGTTTATCACTCTATCCTATTAATAGTTAAAAGTAGATGAATCAAAAATTTTAAGATTTAAAAATGTTTTAGGCTTTTTCAAAGTAATTAATCGAGGATATAATAGGTAAAAATAAATTATCCATTCTTAATTTGTCAAAATAGATAAATAATTAGAGACAGCTAAAGTAAAAACAGGAAAGTAATATATGCTCTTCACTTTAGATTTTCTAAGTACTGTCTATTATTTTCATTATTATTTATTAAAAATAAAAGAGTATTAGAAGATTGAAAACAATGGTGTTGATGATCTTTTTGAGATAATAAAATGAAATAAACTAGAATACTAAATTACAATATTACATGTTTACTAGTTTTTATATATATACTACGCCCATGGAGAAGTCATGCATGTAGTGTACGGTATCATTAGGTCAATGAGTGACAAGTAACTTGAAATCGGCATGCACTAGATTGCATCAAATCATAAATTAAAGATGATGATTGACACATATATATATAGCTTGCACGAATGGGTTGTTTTTGAATCTAAATGATAAAAATATAAAATGAATGTGCATGGCGTCCCTTGATGTAGAAGGGGAACAAGTTCCAAGACTAAGGCAACTAACTATTGTTCACGATCATCAAAGTATGTGGTTTAGTGGATGAAACTGTTTCTTTTTAAATTATTAAGAAAGAGAGATCTCCAAATGAGATCTGTCCGACATGAATCTGAACAAATTCAACTTCAATACGAATATCAAACTACAGAGAAAAAAAATCCTCCTACCTAGGAATGGCAATATCCATATCTCACCCTCGATCTTCCGATGAGTTTCCCTACTTCCTACGTCGCAACCCACAATTAGCAATGTTTGATTATACGTCTATAGTATTTTTTTCTTCTTCAAAATGTCTGATGCCAGTCATGTAGACATTATTAAGTTATAAATCATTTCATTAACTAAATTAGTTACTAACATTATAGATTAAATTATTTTGAATAGAACATACGCACTCCTTTTCAACACATGATAAAAATGAAACAAAAATGAAGAAAATACATACTAAAGGGAAACATGGAGATTCCAATTAATTCTAAACTAATTTTTAGTGAGTCAAGTTGTAGATTCATGACGAATTTTGTTGGTCCTAAAAAAATAAATTAATTTCATTGATTAATTGACACATAAATAAAGGTACATTTCTTTACCTTTTTACCATCTCTCTTACTTACCCTTTCTTTTCTTTTATTTTTTTATTTTCTTACTTCTAATAAATATTTATTAACTTCATTTTCTTAAATTGTTGATATATTGAATAAAAGAATTAATAAATATTTCTTTTATCACAATAACTAAAAAAAAAATTAGGACGGAGAATTTAAAATACTAATATCATGCAATATTTTTTTAAATAATATCATATGAACTAAAATAGAATTAAAATAACAACGACTATAAATATATAAAGTAAAACAGAATCTAAAAAAATGAAAAACTAAATTTGAATTAATTTATTTTTTTAGGTGCTAGTAATTGAAACACTAAATATTTTTTAGTTAATTTGATATTATTAAAAAATATTGCATGATATTAGTATTTTAAATACTCCGTCTTAAATTTTTTTTTTAGTTATTGTGATAAAATAAATATTTATTAATTCTTTTATTCAATATATCAACAATTTAAGAAAATGAAGTTAAGAAATATTTATTAGAAGTAAGAAATAAAAATTAAAAGAAAAGAAAGGTAAGTAAGAAAAATAGTAAAAAGGTAAAAAAATGTACATTTATCCACGTGTCAATTAATGGAGGGTCAACCTACAATACGGTGACCCAACTATTGTTGGTTGGACATCTTCCATTGTAAAATTTTTCCTTTCAAGATGACTAAATCAAGTGTTCAAATATATTCCCAAATGGTGCATGACAAGTTATTTTACCTATATATAAAATTTTATCCACGTGATAGTCGACTCGTTAATTTTTATAAATATTTGTTACTAGTTCAGATACAAAACTCTAATAAATAATACTTACTGTTAATTCTTTCAAAGCCTTTGGATGTTGATGAAGAAATTTAATAGCCAAAGTTATAGCTAGAGAGGTTGTCTCAAAGCTAGCAAAGAGCAACACAAACATCAAATCCAAAGCTATTGCCTCAGTGAGAATTGTGTCTTTACTTTGAAGTTCTTCTAATACATAATCAAAAAAGTCACTTTGTTCCTTTCTTGGTTGTGATTTCCTTTCCTCTAACATTCTCTTGAGTATCTTCATTATCTTCTTTCTTCCCTAATGAACACCTTCTAGAGTTAGTCCAATCACGACTCGTATAAATTTAGTCAAACATCATTATAACAGTACTATTTATTCTATATTTTTGAATGTTACAACAAAATACTGTTACAGAAAACATATAATCTAACATATTATAAAGAATTGTTTCTAAAAAAAAAAATTAATCATTATAGTGAAATGGTCTTCTAGAAGATGGTTAAAATATGCAATAACACTTTGCCCTTCAACTTTGGATGTGCACAAATAGGCACTTAAACTTGTATAAAGTTGAACAAATAGAAACACATGTCCTACATGTCATTATTTGTTCTACGTGGTTTCCTACGTGTATTTTATCATGTAGGTCTCATGTGTTTATTTATTTCAAAGTTGGATAGTTAAAATACCTATTTGTGCATTATAAAAGTTGGAGGTCAAAATTAAAATTTAAAGTCAAATTTAGGGTTCAATATATGTATTATGCCAAATAGGAAGTATTGTTATAAGGTTGTAAATAATAATAGTGTCATATAAACTGAAATAGATGGTTGCAAGGAATGAATCCAAAGTGAACACGAAATGGTGTCACATGGAAAAAAAAAGCAGAAAAAAAAAAGGCAAAATGAATCAAGGAAGCAATCATGAGTTAACGAGGATCATAGTCTTAACAAAACATGTTTGTTTTCTATTCGTAACTACACGTACGCATGGCTCATAAGTCATGAGAATGCATAATTCGCCTACTGCCTAACAGGTTAGGAATATAAGACTAAAATCATTTAAGTGCTTAAATTGATCTGGTATATCAGACTAAAAGATACCATATTTTGACGAACGTTTAACGATATATTTTTCATTATATAGTTCTTTACACGCACAATTTGTAGGCTGTGTAACTAAGCTTTTGAAAGACAAAAATACTTTTTTTTCTTTTGTCTAAATTAAATTATTTGACTTTTGAAAAATAAAAAATGTAACGTAAATTGACCAGGAGAGTAATGAACTCGGAGAAAATTGAAAAAGAAAAGATATTGTAGATTTTTTTTATTCATAAACCTCAATTCGACACCCTTCGTCGGTGGCCCGCCGGGGCGGAGGCATCATACTGAGGGGGTTGGCGAAAAATATTTACTATTTTATACATGGTTAAAATTATTTTTTTAAATATGTATAATAGATGTCGAACCTCCTCCTACTAGTTCGTGTGTTTTGCTTCTCAACCCCTTATTTAAAATTCTGACTTCGCCACCGATGGCCCGTATAATCTTTAGACTTAAGTGGCAATGTGACAATTCTGAAAATAAAATGTTCAAACAGCTATACACACAAAGGTTATTAGATATTTTATAAACAATACATAGTCATTCAAGCCAAATTATTGGATGTTTATGTGAAGCTCAATATATATCATAATCCTTCTCATTTAGTTTCGATTTTTGTGATAGTAATTGTCTAGTAATCATATATCCTAAACAAATCAAGCTATATACTATACATGTTAGTTTTTCATAACAAATAAGTTCTCGTCACGATAGATTGATGATACTCTACGTCCTCCAAATCAACCATTCCAAGACTCATATCCTGTCACAAAAAAGTACAATATGATGAATCAAATATCAATAGAAAGAATAATTTATAATAACTTTTAGGGGTACGATATTAGATTGAATAATTAATTAAACTTACTCGGAACAATTGACGTTTGGGACGATAGGGAAGGGCAAGAGGACTCCACAACGTCCAGAAATTGATATAGATACTTTATGGTCGATGTTCAAATCTTGCATTTCAGATTTAAAACATTCACAAATTGCTAATTCTGCTTCACGGTTTACTCCCATGCCATTAAGCCTAAACATTTCATTGCAACAAGTCTTTGGAACAATGCCAGTACTTTTGTACCCAATTGACATCCAATCTATGCAAGGTTTAATACGTTGAGCTATTTCTTTGCACTTAACTGCACCATCCGATAAATATGACCTCGATAACAACAACGAAATAATTAAAATAACAAGAGAAAATGTTGATGATGATGGCCTCATTGTGAAGTTTCGATCGAGATTCAAAGTAATTTTTTTTTGAAAAATAATAATAGTAACGATGTGGGAAATTTTGTTTTTGTTTTTGTTTGTGTGCCAAACTTGATTTTCTATTGATAAAGTTGTATGTGAAGTTAGTTTGAGGTAACACATATTTTTGGGAGGGTCATAAATAATTCATTCTCCGCAACAAAAGACTCTTTGAGGCTACTAATTTAAATACCAATTCGAGTTCGTTAATGACTTGCTAGGAGCCAATTTTAAGTTCATTTGATTTTTTTCTGGATTTTGACATTTAATGGAAATATTTTTTGTAGTGCAAAAAAGACACATGTTAAACCTATAGTAGTGCGGTTAAATTTTAATAAAATGAATACTGCTTTTTATTTCATCTTCATCATCATTCGGGTTTCGGTCCGCCACATAGCTCAGTCAATTTCATATCATCTCAAAACGGCTCAATTCATGGCTTCACCTCTTCTCCAAAACGGCTCAACATCACTGTTACAAGATACGATAAACCCTTCTCCTTCATTATCTTATAAAATGCTCTAAAGACAATTATACCCTTATACTTTATGTCAAAAAACTGACATGTTGAAACTGTGGCCTTTCTAATATAACTAAGATTAAAGAACTAAACTATGTTCACGTGAAGTAAGTTTTAACTAGCTGGGGCCATTATCAAATAGATCTCCAAGAATAATGTTTGAATTTGTGATTTCATGTTGTGGTATGATTTTATGAAATAAGATTAATATTTTGCCTACGATTTTATGCTGATTTCATATCATGAAATTTCGAGTTCTCTAAAATGTATGATTTGAGAATTTCAAAATAAAAATTAAAAATTTATCCACATATTTGTATTTTGTTAAAAATCTCACACTTATATTCATCAACCATTTATTTTATATGTAATAAAACTTATAATTCATATCATTACTCTTTAAATAATTTATATTTCATATAATAATTAATGTTATCACTAACATTAAATTTATTATTATTTCAAATTAATTCCTACTTTATCATTTATATTCATAAGTTTTTATCAAATTTATTTACCAACCAATTTTATTTTTATTTTTTTAATTAAATTAATTAAAGTTTGAACAATAAGTATTGTATTTCGTTAGAATAATTTTGTGATAGTGTATTATGTGCATAAATTTTAACTCATTTGGTAAGATTGTATAAAAAATAAAATAATTTATTTTAATGAAAATATTCTTCAAAGTTTTCAAATAAACAAAGTTCTTAGATTAAAACGAACTTCCTATTAAATTATATTTAAAAAAGTTTGAGTATGCATTTCTCAAAAAATGGCCAATCAAATTCAAAATAATAAAATCTCCATTTAACTCTAAAAGTAAAAAAATTCCCAAGTAAATCCTCAAGAAATAAATGCCGAACAAAATTCGTAGAACATAAATACCACATATAGATTTATTTTTGAACAATTTTGTTAAGTAATTATTTCTAACTTGATCGGCAAATATGTTTATTTCAAAATTTTCTTTCAAACAAATTTAAAAGTATTTTTTTTCATAACTTGCAAATTTACATATGAAAATGATACTTCCAAATAATTTTCCCTAAATAATTCCTGAGGTAATAAATTTGCAAAAATTGCGCTAAAACTACCTACCAATTTTCTGGGGAGATATTTTTCGCAGGCAAAAAAGTCTAGAATTCAGGAATTTCTTAATTTTGCATGACAATTCGTAGGAAATTTCTGCAAAAATAATCCCCAAATAAAATCTCCAGGTAATTATGTCTTGTAGAACACGTTTGTCTACTTGTTCAAATTTATATAAGTTTAAATGCTAACATGTGCACATTCAAGTGAAATATCATAGATGTTAAATGATCAGATCAAATTAAAAGATATATTATATATGATTTCTTTTTAAATATGGTCTACATTCCTCATTTTCTGAAAATGACTTCCACGTATGAAGCTCTCGGATTACGTACGAATCAATTAAACAAGCCAAACCTAATTTACCTGAGACATTCAACCAAATTGCACTAAAAGAGTAATATATCAAAATAAATAATTATATAATGTCATAAATTATATATCATATAAGAACTACTAATGTACTGTTACAAAAAACTCCAATTTATTTTTTTAAAAATAAATTGAATTTGTGTTTAGTTATTCATTTTGCAATTAAGTTAATTATTCGAATACGTTTTTTTCCCTAAAAATAGAATAAAATGTGAAATATAATTAATATGGAACCATTTTATAAAAATTAATAATTTAGGATAAAATTTTGAAAAAATATAGTAAAAGTTTTAAAAGGTTTTGAATGTTTTTCAAATTTCAATATAACTTCAAGTTATGTTTGTTAATTTTATAATCCGGCGTTGATTTTGAAATAAATAAAGGAAAATAAAAAGATTATCTGTTTCTTTGTGTTCATTTATTTTCATCTTATACAAATAACTAAATATAATATTTATTATCTTAAGAAATAAGATATTATTTAATTTTCTTTTTCATGGTTATACTACTTTAAATGTGAAAAGTGATACTGTTGTTAGGAAAAAGTAGAACACATATGAGTAAATAAGATTTATTCACTCAAATTGTTTGTTGAATTATTATCATTAGATGAGTAAAAAAACCATTAAGTTTAAATCAACATTTTAATTCGAATTTGTATGCATGACATTCTGTAAAAGTAATCATTGGATCATATGGTATATTAGTGTTAATTAAGACAATTTAAATAAGTTATATTATTTAATAAAAATATTAATATTTTATTATGAAGTGTGATTCTTATTATCATTTTACTATGGTTTTTATTTGAAAAATATTGCTGACACCTTTTCTTTTTAAAAAACGAATTATATACTTATAATACATTGAAATTTTTTTGCACGAGCCCAATTTGAGGAAAATGACATAAAGTAAAGCAATTAATTAATTAGAGCTGTCCATATAAGTTTTTTATAATTTTTTTTTTTTTACAGATAAGACATTGGATATTATGTATAAATTGATACTAATTCATTTATAAGATTTACTTTAATTTGAATTTATCGTTAAAATTATAAATTTAGAGCAATACAGTGAGAAATAATTACAAAGATCCTTAAAATATACCGTTAGATAGGTTTCCATGTATACTTCCTTTCAACCAACTTATCAAGTATCAACTTATATAAGCTATTCAATTTATATTCTTTTGAATTCACATGTAATTTTATTTCACATGTCATGAACTAATAGTTCTATTACAATCGAACTCGACACAATAACTTATTTAAATATTTTATTTTACTTTTAATAACATTGCAATGCATGACAATCTAGAATATATATGCTCTACGAAGCATCATTGCATGTACTAATATTTTTCGATCTAGAAATAATATATCCATTAGTATATGGCTTTGTGAAAAAAATAAAACCCGCGACACTGTAAAAAAATAATCAAAATTAGCTACAAATATCATCACTAATTTATTGGTGACTCTTAAAGATTACAAAAATTTATCGCTAAATAAAATTAGTTGTTCATTTGTAAGATGTTTTATCCATTGCTAATTTCATTTTTAGTAGTGTTGTGTATTATTGCAATCATTTTTCTTTCGCAAGCAAACATGACAAGCGGAAAAATTTTAATAATTTAATTAATTGATAATTTTAGATTTTATCTTAAAAGTGAGGGTTTGATCTTTTTATCTTATCACCCCTTCATTTCTCTTTTTCTTACCCCTAATTTTTATTTTTTTGTAAAAGGAAAAGGCAAGTGTTATATTGTATTTATGGATGTATCTATAAGTGGTCTTAATGAACATGATCCGACATAAATAAAGACATGCAGTAATTCAATCATGATAGCTAGTGACGGAGTTAGAAAATTTCATCAAAAAAGTATTCAAACTTTAAAGGGGGAAGTGCACAAATAGATTTTTTGTTTTTAAATTTTATTCGATACGAAGAAGATTGTGTTGAAAAATGGAAGTAGTGAACTTGTCTTTTGTTCTTAAATATAATTGGATTTGAAAAAACGTTTGTGTTATATTGCTTTGTAGAACAGACCCACATGTTACTTCTCATTTTCACGCATTTCTCCTCATTCAAAAAGAGAAGGTATAGAAATGCATTTTTAAGATCAAAGATCCCTTCATCAGAACATGGGTTCGTTATAGCCGCTGAAACCATTCAAAAGTAACCCAAATTGGGGATTAAAGTACATGTATTGGTGCTCAATTTACCCAAAGCAAAGGAAAATTACATATATGAAATTGGGAAAGAGAGTAGAGAGAGAAACAGCTGGTGAAAACCTCACTTATCATATCGGTACATTATCGCTTGTGTTAATCTGCACCGATTAACATTCAACATTAGGATTAAACTGCATATCCAACAGGAAAATCAAATCAACAACTTGATAATGTAAATGTACTTGCATGTGCGCGCTCAAGTGCCTGTAGAGCTATATATTATGTGCTTACCAGTTAACATTCAACATTAGGATTCAGCTGCATATCCAACGAGGAAATTAAACCATTAACTTCACAATGTAAATTCACGGGCCAACTACATACTATAAAGACGCTTAGACATCGCGGATACTTTTTCGAGAGCACACTGAAATGGTGTTGATCATACGATATTAAACTGATTTTTTCATACTATTTTAATTCTCCATTATAAAGCTTAATTAATCAGTAANCATGAGCCGCTCCTTCCCACCCAGCCCATGCAAATGTAAAACACATATTAAAATCCACAACGGCAAGAATATTTTGAGTCGGATAACCTTTACGTCCAATATAAGATATTTGTTGATCTTGTGGCAATCTAGCTTTGACATGTGTGTCATCAAGTGCTCCAATACAATCCTAAAAATATAGGCATGTGAACTAAATAAATATAACAAGTAATACTAAAAAAATATAGGAGTTAATATTTTAAAAGATCACTCAACTTTCACAATTTATTTAACAAAGTCATTGAACTTTAATTTTTAAAATATAGAATTTCTTGAAGACACATATTTTTATTGATAAATTTATTTGAATTATTTTGTTGATATAAAGACCCTAAAGTTAAGTGATTTTATTGATATAAAATAACATTTAATGACTTTATCAGATAAGTTGTGAAAGTTGAATGACCTTTTTAAGATATTAACTCAAAATATAGCAAATNTGTCTATCATTCACATATTTTTTTATTATCACAAATTATTTATAAGAGGAATATAAATTTTTATATAAGTTATATGTGCAACTTATTTTACATTTTAATAATATATAATTTGAATAGTAATTGTCTATCATCCACATACTTCTTTATCAACAAATTACTTATAAGAAGAATACTTCATATTTCAAAAATAAGTTGTTTGAATCAAATACAAATATCAAAATGAAAGAGAACACTTTACTAACATAAAAGTGGAAAAACGAAAATAATACAAACATCAAACGTTACCAATTTCATTAGCAATCATGTCACGAAGCCCCGNGTCCATATTTTTCTTCTAAATCTTTGGATAGATTAACAAACACCACCTTCTTTAACCGAAAATTTTCATAACAACGAGTTTCATTTCCTTGTAATATCTCTTGAATAAATATATATCCGGAATGCTTTGATGTACGACAAGGTTTTTTGAATAAGTATTTTTCATAATACATTAAAATGTATTTACCTGCTATCCGGCATAGAGACATTCATTCTTTCTCGTTTTGCTCTCTCCTACTTTGTTCTAGTTCTTCATCTTCTTCATCTAACAAATCACTTAAATGAGGTGATATGGTAAAGTCCAAATCCTCCATTTAACTACAAATAAAAATATCTTCAATTAAAAAAAAATCAAAAGTATAAAAGTTTCATTATTTCACAAGTAATGACACATATTTTTACTTGCTTACATTTACATAAATTCAACATAACAAACACCTATATGTAAATTCAACACAACATATACATTTACATAAATTCAACATAACCAACACCTATATGTAAATTCAACACAACATATACATTTACATAAATTCGACATTACAAACACATTTATATAAATTAAAACTTCACTTAAAATAAATTATCCATACAATGATAATGTCCAAAACAAAATCCAAGATAATAAAAAAAGTTCATGCGTACAAGCATAATGTCAAACATAAAAGAATAAATTACTTTTTCAATAACAACACATTTTCACACTTTCTTAAGGTATAACTGATAGTTATACTCCATCCAAGACTTCGAACTTCATCCGTAGGCATCTTAAGAAACACTTGTCGAATGTCTTTTTTAAGAAACATGTTCACAAAGTAGTTGTACATTTCACCCCTTTCAAAAATATTGGGAATATTTGCCAAAAAATCCATACACTTATCAATGGTGGGATCATCTACCGCATGAGATGTAGCAGTACTTTTGTTAGACATTAACTCTAGTAAAGATTGCATATCTTCTTTCATTGATGCAGCTGTAGATTTTGTCTTACTTTTTTTCACTTGATTACTAGTTCCAATACCATCAGTTGAATTTGGTCTTTTTATTGATGGTTTAGGAAACATAGAAGAATTCATATCTTCTGGATCATCACTTTCATCACCCCCTTCATTATTAGTATTAATGAAGTGCTCCATATCATCATTATCAATACCATTTTGTCTTTCTTCGTCATAATCTACCTCACTTTCAAAAAATTGGGATTGATTTGAGGCACGTGCTCTTTCCCCCGTAGCAACAATATCAGAAAATAATGCATCATAGCGAAACCATATTAGTGAAAGATCCTTATTCCTAAATTTTCTATATCGAACATCCTCCTATAACAAAAAATGAAACAACAAATTTAAGTAAGTAAAAATGTAACTTTAAAATAAATAAAAAGATATATAAAACAACGTGAAAACTGTACCTTAATTTTTCGCTTCCACCAATCATCATCTGCCATAATTGTATTTTTAGTGGCATCCCATCCTATACCTGTATCTCCTCTCATCAATTGCTTAAAAAGAGTCCACTCAGCTTTCATGCCATCCCAATGATTTTTCATTTGTATTTTTGTATAACGTCTTCCCGTTTTTTCATAGAATGCTTTAATCGTATTTTTCCATCCATCTTTAGATAAATGAGTGTTTGGTCTATTTCCTTTCCTAATCTCTAATTCACATAACTCTATAAATTTGAGATGAGCATCATTATCCCACTTAGCATTAGTTTGTGTTTCAGACATGGTGTAATTGATCTGAAGATGAAACTGATAAGAAAATTTAAAATAACATTAAACTAGTTCAAAGAAAAAATAGAAGGAGCACATTTAAGATTCGTTAGTTCGAGAACAAATTATCTTAAAATAATTTCACTATAACAATACTAAAATCCCGAATAACCTATTTTATAATTTTATTTCAATTAAATATGAAATAAACTCAAACTAAAATTAATCCCGATATTAGTAGGAAAGGGATTCCCAAGCCTATTAGGATTTGATATATCAAAACCTACCACAATTGTAATATGTACTATATATATAAATACTCATTTTTAGCCTCTAACATTATAGGATAACTCAAAAACAAGAAAGCTGAGGTATTACTAACAAATATGGTGAAGGAAACAGAATGTCATTCTTCATTAAAAGGATGAAAAATTAACAGTAGCTATACACATGGCTTCTCTTCTTCTCAAATTCAAACTATTTCTTCCTTTTGTGAAACTCTTGTGCCACCTTGTAATAACAGTGATAATTCATTTGCTTCTTTTTTGTAACTATTTTCTAGATTCTGAAAAGGGCACTCTTTTTTGCTAACTAGATTGTTTTTTTTTTGTGATAAAGAATTGGTCTTTGTAACTATCTTCTACCCAGTAACGGATAATATTTTTCAGGCATCAAACACTGTAAATTAACATTCAATATCCATCTCAAAACATAGAGAACACGCACAGAAAACAGAACACCAATTCGGAAGTTATATTTTCAAAATTGAAACACAAAACAGGAGCAATGGAGAAACCATGTATGGAATCCATTAATAACAAAGAAAAAGGTAGAAGAAGAGTCGGAGGCAGCACAAAAATCAATATTAAAATGGACAAAACAGAATGAAAACGAAAGAGGCAGAAGAAGAACAACTTACTTGATAAAGAGAAGAAGAAGAAGAAGCAGCCCAAACTTTGGAAGAAGAAGAAGAAGCAACCGAAACTTTGGAAGAAGAGGAAGCAGTTCAGCAGCTGCCAAGCGTGAGAATGAAAAATGGAAAAATGGAAGAAAATGTTAGGGTTAGGATGGGTAATTTGGGGATTATATAAAAATATTAAGGGCAAAAGGGTAAAAGTACGGTCAACTTAAAACAGCTTATAAGCTAAAAAAAAAAAAAGCACCCCTACCCCAGCTTTTAACTTTGGACTTAAAAAAAGTTTTTTTTAACTTAAAATAAATTATTTTGAAACTTGCCAAACAGTCAAATAAGTCAAAAACCAGCTTTTAAGTCAGTTTGACCAGCTTTTAAGCTGAGCCAAACAGGCTCTAAATCTTTTCTGATCATAACATCCTGACACATTAATGTTCCTTAAGGAGTTGTTTTTTCAATCAAATGGAGAAATGATTTTCGACTAATTCTAATAGTTATGTTTTTATTGAAGGTGGAGATTAATATGTAGAGATTTTGTAGGAGAAACAAAACCTCTTTTCTTTTGGTAATTGGATATAGAATGTATAGTCGAAAAGGTAAAGGAGACAGAGCAAGTGTTAGTACTAATTTTGGGGGGAAAAAGCATATTTGGAATTCTTCAGAATATTTGAAAAACATGTTTGAAGACTAAAATCATATATGTCATAATCTACTCTCAAAAAATCTGAAAACATATCTAGTCAACTTCATCAAAGCTTCTTTTTGAAAGAGGGGTTTCAAAGAAGCTAGATTTGGAAAATACCTAGAACTTATTGTCCAAGTATTTCGTAAAAGTTACAGAGAAAGAACTTAAAAAATAACATATGAAAATTGAAACTAAGCTTTTTGAGACGAAAAGGAAAAAATAGTGATGGGGTTTGACTCGAGAAATTTCAATTGAACTTTGCGGAAGAGGCTATCAATTGGAAAAATATCAATGATTAAAAATAAAATAAATTCGAAGTCCCAATTATCAACTCTATAAATAAAATCCTGAAATTTATTTTTGATTTGCTACAAAAAAAAAGTTTGAAAAAATAAACTATAGCATAGAATAATGGATTCTAAGCACATAAAGAAAGTGAGAGAAATATTAATTATGATAAAATTCTTTATTTAGATAAACAAATATGAGCCATTAAAATTATTTGTATGACATACATCAAAATATTAAAGAGATAATGACGAAACTGGAGAGATTATGTACGGGAGAAGAGTCTCTTCCCTACTCTACTACTTTGGTTTCCAATTTTATATTTTTATGTCAACTTGGATTTAATAACTTGATTATCTTTTCAAAGTAAAATGTGCATATTAATAATTTACTTTGCTTTAGTATCTAACAAATTAGTTAAAATTGAGTATATGAATTCTCAAAAATTGGAATTGAACCATGAGTTGTTGGCTACTCTCTCTCAAGTCTCAACCCATTTTATTTTTTTATTCTTAAAAAAATTTAGTTGAATTTTTATGAAATTTTAAATATAAGACATATTGTTTCAACTAAGGTAATTAAAGATATAAGAAACAAGTTAATTAATAATAACATAATGAATGATGCTTAAAAGTAAAAATTAGGTCCAATTTCACTCGTGGAATGATTTCATAATGGCCAATGTGTGGAAATGACTTTTCCTCCTAACGTTCATAAGTATTGGTCCGATTTAATTCTATGGGGTGAATTGCTCCATGGATCTCTTCGAGTAATATTATTATTTTTCTCATTTTTAATATATTTTGGCTCGATTCAACCACACATTAAACTTGATATATATGTCTTAATTATTTTTAACCTATATAATTTTGTATTTGAAGATTCGTATTAACTATTACACCTCTAAATACTTGTCAAGTAGTATATTAAAAGTATATACTTTTTTCTTGTTACATGTCTATTAATAAGAATTAATCATATTTAAAAAATTTATCATTGAAAATTAGTAACCGTTCTTAATTAATTTAAAATATCATAATCAAATTTAATTTTTGGCAAAATATTAACAAAAAATAATTTAGTAGACTAAATACTTGTTTAGAAGTATACAAAACACTCAAATAAATGAATAAATAAAAATGGACGGAACGCTATTTTTTTTTGAATGCTCATATTTTTTGCAACTTAAGGCGTGAATGCACGACTTGGTCATAATTGGATTAACCAAATATAATCGCCACAAAGTTATGTATTTTGCCAAGTGATTCTAGATAAGAGGGTAGTACAGCTATAATAAGTTGTTGAAATTTAGAGACTCCGAAATGATTTTTGCTTTGATTAAAATTTAACATTGCATATCTATGTTGATTGGTAAGTTGTAAGGAAGTTTCAATCTTGTCTTCTTTTTTTCCTATTTTTAATTCGTTTGTGACAATGACTGATATTTGAGAATGATTCACCGAACATGTATGAGGAAGAGAAAACTGTCATTACCTTTTCTCCTTGCTGCTTGAAATTCTGTTCAAGGCATCAGCTAGTCCGGCAAGATACATTCTCTTGCAGAAGTAGTAGGGAAAGAGCAGTTGTTGTTAGACGCCCAATGGTTTCTTCAACTTCAAACACCCAACAGTGATGAAAGAACACTATAAAGACATTTAGTTACTTGAAATAAGAGCACCGAAAATTGTCACATACGACAACCTTCTCAGAGATTTTTCATTGAAGGAGATTAGGATATATCAAGCTGATGGAAAAAAGGAGAAAGAAGAAGGTTGAGGAACTCACCTGAGACGGCAATAACCTAGCTGCTATCACGCATGTCTTCTCTATGAATAATATCTTTCAACGAGCTAATGTATAATCTTTAAATATGCATTAGTCCATTTAGGAGCAATGCCAGATGCGCATATGTCATTTTTTCCTACAATTTAATGAAGAATGGACAGTAATTGCACGGATCACATACACTTATCAAGATGCATCAGTAGCTCCAGATTCCATCAAATTGTGATGCATGCAAACAACATTTTACTCACAGACTTATCATTTTACTTTGGTTTAGCCACTACTCAACTTAGAGTATACCTCAATTAAAACAAATGTGCAGCTAGAGTTGAATCACATTTAACTAAACAAAAGCACTCCAAAATTTAAAATGCGAGTTCAGTAAAATTATGCTACAATTTCTCCTCTCACAATTTTCATCTTTCTTCATTTGATGTATTGCCTTTGATCTATCTTCGACAGAAGAGACAAAGTACGAAACACGTCTAATAATTGTTCTACGATGGTCAGTCGTAAAATTATTTTTGATGGTATAGCAAATCATGACAGCTGAAAGGAGTAGTGTAAATCATTGTAGAATTTAATTGGGTTGTTCTCTGATCTGTGACTTTTATATTGCATGTACAAATTTTAGAGAACGTATAAGCTTTCTGGAAAAAGAAGTGGGAAGTGAGCCGAGGAGCTTTGAAGGACAATAGAAAATTTATGTGAACATGTGCGTCTACAGACACTTATTTAAACCTTCTTAAACTCCAAAGAGTCGACTGACTCTTAGTTGTTTCCGCCGCGGATGCGGAAGGCCACTCCGGGAGACTATGCTACCCTTGTTCGCGAAAATGCGCCACATTTATCTTTATCGCCGAATTGAAATTTTCGCTCTTTGATCAAGAGTATTTCGAACTTCAAGTATTAGAGAGAAAGGTCCTTGTCCAAGACATACTTGGATATTAAATATTTCTACCTTTAAAAAGATACATATATTAAGTTTATATTTAGATTTGTCTCTGATATAATACAGATGGTGTAAATAAAAAAGTTAGAATTAAAACTTTAAAAGCTTACGAGTTTAAATTCCAATCTTTTGAAATTATCGAGTTCTAATTAATAATTAATGTCAATTCAGTAGATTTTTTAAATACAAATACAAATTAAAGCATGGATCAAAGCTATTGGATCGCAGCGCTAGATAGCTCCTATCCAGAATTTGTCTTAACATAAATACGCGATTCAAATATTAATAACTGATTTCATGATTAACTTGTGATTTATATATATATTCCTTGAAAATAATTTTAGCATTGCTCTGACATTCCCTCCATCTTAACACTCAAACTATTATTTGCAGTTTTGATGATTTGACAAACTTAGGGACCTTGTAAAGGTACCAGGTTTCTTACTTGAGTGTTGAAGATGAAACAAACCCAGGGACATTTTAAAGGTACCAGACTCTCAATGTGACGAGCCAGTTGACTGCCAGCTAGAGACGGTACAGAAAGTAGGTGCACTCTTCCCGATGGCGTCAGAAAGTGAGACTTCTCCAACCAATGGCAAAGAGTTTAAGGAAAGTGACTTGTCCATATAAAAGGCACTTTCCTAAACATCATAGTGAGTTTTGGCAACTTGACAAAGAACTTTTCAAGAACATTTGCAAAGGCTGCTAGCAAACGAAAGGCAGAATTATTCCAAGAACAGCAGAAATCTCTGGAGCTTTTAGTGTAGCTGTTTAAAAATATATTCTCTTGTTCTTACATTGTAAACTATTCCTGAAACTATGAAGGAATCATGGGTAGTGTTAAAATTCTAAGTTGTCCAAGTGTCATAGCTTAGTGGGTAGATTGGTTTCTACTTAGGCTTGTCAAGCAATAGAGACTATTCCTTGAACGTAAGATTAAAAACTTCTTCTCACATTTGTTGTAATCGTGTTTTACTTTTGCTTTTGAAGATTAGTGAAAACGATTGAAAATCCTGTGAGACAGGTCGTGGTTTTACTCCATTAAGCAAGTAGGTTTCCACGTAAAATCATTGTGTTGATTTAAACTGCATTTAACTTTCTGTTTATACTCATTAGTGTAGTAAGGGACCTGATCCATTGTTCTGTTAAGTGAAGGCATATATTCTATCAAGTGGTATCAGAGCAGGCACTCTCTATTTGGTTAACTCCAAGGAAGTGATATCTGTTCTAGAATGGCTGCTCCACTTAATCTAGAAGAAGGTCAGTCTTCAACAAGACCTCCCCGTTTCAATGGACATTTCTACAGTTGGTGGAAAGTTAGAATGCATGATTTTCTCATGGCTGAAGATAGTGAGTTATGGGATATCGTACTGGATGGACCGTTTATTCCAATGATAGAAGAAAAGGATGGAGAGAAAATCAGTCTTGTTCCAAAGCCTAGACAGAAATACGATGAAGCTGACAGAAAAAAGATAGAAAAGGGCTACAAGGCAAAAACTCTTCTTGTCTGTGGGATAGGACCTGATGAGTTCAATCAGGTTTCAGCTAGTGAGTCTGCTAAGGAAATTTGGGACTGTTTAAAGACTGCTCATGAAGGAACTGAACAAGTCAAAGAATCAAAGATTGATATGCTTACCTCACGGTATGAAAACTTTAAAATGAAGGAAGGAGAAACAATTCATGACATGTTCACAAAATTGTCTTCCATTACAAATGAGCTGAGAAGTCTTGGTGAACCTATAAGCATGAGCAAACAAGTCAGAAAAGTACTTCGAATTCTTCCAAAATCCTGGGAAAGCAAGGTTGATGCCATCACAGAAGCCAAAGATTTGAAGGTGCTGACTATGGATGCTCTCATTGGAAATCTGAAGACACATGAGATGAATCGAAATCACGATTCATCAAAGAAGGAAGTCAAAAAGGATAAGTCATTGATGATGAAGTACAAATCAGACGAAGATTCCTGTGATGATGATATGGCATATCTCATCAACATATTTCAAAAAATTGTGAGAAAGAACAAAGGTTTTAAAAGAGGAACAAATGGTCCTCGAAATGCTACTCAAAGTGATACATGCTACAAGTGTGGAAAAGCTGTACACTTTATTAGAGAGTGTCCTCTGCTCAAGAATGAAAACAAGGAACATCAAAAACCAAGAAGTGACAAAGAGAAGAGAAGGGACCTGGTACTCGGTAAGAGTGATCGAAAAGCTGCTGCTGACTATGTGGTCAAAAAGGCTCTTGCTGCGTGGGGTGATTCTTCAAGTGATTCAGAAGATCCTGATGAGCCAAATGATGTGTCTATGGTGGCTGTACATGAAGAGGAAACCATTTCCAATGAAATGTTTGCTCTCATGGCTCATACAGAAAATGAAGAAGAGGATGACAAGGTAACTCTTCTTGATATGAAAAATGATCTGAATAATTATTCTCTTAAAAAATTGAGAACAATGGCAAAAGTCATGATTGATTCTGTAATTGAGTTAACCTCTGAAAGAGACATCATGAATGCTGAACTTGATAGTTTAACTGAAAACAAAGTTAAACTGGAGGAGAGAATGTCAAAAATGGTGTCTCTAGAGTCTGATATCACTGATCTTAAAAAACAGTTGAATCAGATAACTGAAGAAGCTTAAAAGCTAAATGGAATGTCAAATGGTTTACGAGTTGAAATTGAAGAAAAATTGAAAAACTCTGAGAAAAATCTGGGATTGTCTTTGGAGAAAAGCAACAGATTAGAAAAGGATATTGTCAAACTTAAGGAAGAGCTTGAAAAATCTCTTAAGTGGACAAAATCCTCTAAATTGTTGTCAACTGCAACAAATCAGAGTAATTTCAATAAGAAAGGACTAGGAAGTTTGAATATCACTCCTCCCTTTAATCCTCACAGTAAGTATGTTTTTGTGTCTGACAATCTTCTTTGTCTTCACTGTGGTAAAAATGGGCACTTAAAGGGAGAGTGTCCTGGATGGAGAAATTCCCAGGAAAGACTCTCAAATTATGCTGAAAGGCAAAACTTTCAAAAGAGAGACCTGGTCCTCCAAAACTCGTTTCAACTGATAGATTTTCAAAGTAAAAATCTGTCACTGCTCCGATGTCATTTGTTAGAAAGTTTCAAAAACTGCCCTATTAGACTAAATACAATCTGATCACTCCTCTGTCTGCCTTCTGGGAACTCAAATTGAAATGGGTTCCCAAGCTAAATAAGTGATTCTTGGTGCAGGTGAGTGAGAGGAGCAGCAGTCAATGTTGGTATATGGACAGTGGATGCTCTAAACATATGACTGGGGACATCAAAAATTTCCTCTCACTCAAGACACTTCAGGGAGGAGGTGTCTCTTTTGGTGATGGAAAGAAGGGGTACATTTTGGGAGTTGGCAAAGTGGGAAGGTCTCTTGAAGATTCAATTGACAATGTGTTTCATGTAGATGGGTTGAAGTACAGTCTTTTGAGCGTGTCTCAAATTTGTGACAAAGGAAATGAAGTCAGGTTTACTTCTGAGAAGTGCACTGTGGTAAGTCTAACTACAAAGAAGGTAATTCTCACTGCTTTCAGAAGTAAAAACATATATGTGGCCAACTTAGAAATGTCTCATGGAGATGACCTGACATGTCTTAGTGCTCAAAATGAGAATGCTGATCTTTGGCATCGTAGGCTAGGGCATGTGAGCTCATCTTTGTTGAACAAACTGATTTCAAAGGACCTGGTCCGAGGTCTGCCAAAGCTGGAGTTCGCTGAAAATAAAATTTGTGAAGCTTGTGTTAAAGGAAAACAAATCAGATCATCCTTTAAGCCCAAAAAGCAAGTAACCTCATCAAGAACACTAGAGCTGCTTCACATGGACTTGTTTGGACCCTTGAAGGTTCAAAGCAGAAATGTCAAGAAATACATTCTGGTGATAGTTGATGATTACTCGAGATATACATGGACAAGATTCTTGAAATCAAAGGCAGAAACACCTGAAGAATTGGTGGTATTTTTCAAAATGATTCAAACTAAATTGAATCAAGTCAGTTGCAGCATTCGATCTGATCATGGTACTGAGTTTGAGAACTCAAAACTGGATAAATTCTGCATGGAGAATGGTACGAGTCATAATTTTTCAGCTCCTAGAACTCCTCAACAAAATGGAGTAGTGGAAAGAAAAAACAGAACCTTGGTGAACATTGCCAGAACTATGATTATTGAATCAAATCTTCCTCAAAATTTCTAGGCTGAAGCTGTCAACACAGCATGTCATGTCACCAACAGGTGTCTGATAAGAGCTGTTTTGAATAAGACCCCCTATGAGCTGCTCAACAACAGAAAGCCTATGCTGAGCTATCTTAGAGCATTTGGATGCAGGTGTTTTGTGCTGAACAATGGAAAGGATGATCTGGGAAAATTTGATCCTAGGAGTGATGAAGGAGTATTTGTTGGATATTCTTCATCGAGTAAGACTTACAGAATATTCAACAAACGAACTCAATGCATTGAAGAAAGAATTCATGTTGTATTCGATGAAGATGGAAGCTTGAAAAATAATGGATCAAATGATGAAGATGATGTGATCAAACTGTTCAACTCACAGAAAATTGAAGGAAGTGAAGATGATGCAGAACAACAATTGAAAAATGACTGTGATGATCAAAATCATAGTCTACCTGAAGAGGCTGATGAGGTGGAAAAGTGTGATAAGGTACCTGGTACTACTCTGAATTCCAGTCAGAGTACATGAAACTCTCCAGAAAATGATGTCACTCTTGATGAAGAAGAACATGCTGATCAGTTCAACCAGTCTGCTCCAAGATCAGGATGGAAGCATAGTTCATCACATCCTCTTGATAATCTTATCTCTCCCTTGAACTCTGGAATTCATACTAGATCAAAAACAAGAAATCTAGTTGCATTTTCAGCATTCATATCATCTATTGAGCCCAAGAATATGAAAGAAGCATTAAGTGATGCAGATTGGATCAACTCTATGCAAGAAGAACTTCATTAGTTTGAAAGAAGCAAGGTATGGTACCTGGTTCCTCGACCTGCAGGCAGAACAGTAATAGGAACCGGATGGGTTTTCAGAAACAAGCTTGATGAAAATGGAGTGATTACTAGAAACAAATCCAGGTTGGTGGTTCAAGGATACAATCAAGCAGAGGGAATAGACTATGATGAGACTTTTGCACCGGTTGCCAGGATGGAGGCTATTAGAATTTTAATAGCTTTTGCTGCATTCATGGGGTTCAAGTTGTATCAAATGGATGTTAAAAGTGCATTTCTGAATGGAGAGCTCAAAGAGGAGGTATTTGTCAAACAACCTCCTGGGTTTGAAGATGCTGAGCTACCAGATCATGTGTTCAGATTGAATAAGGCTCTGTATGGTCTGAAGCAGGCTCCAAGAGCATGGTATGAAAGGCTGTCAAAGTTTCTGCTGAAGAATGGTTTCAAAAGAGGCAAGATAGACAATACTCTGTTCTTATTAAAAAGAGAACAAGAATTGCTTATTATTCAAGTTTATGTGGATGACATAATTTTTGGAGCTACTTTAGAACATTTGTGTGAAGAATTCTCCTCACTAATGGGAAAGGAATTTGAAATGAGCATGATGGGCGAACTGACATTTTTCCTTGGTCTACAAATCAAGCAATCATCAAATGGGATTTCAATCTATCAGGAGAAGTACATTAAGGAGCTACTGAAGAAATGCAATATGTTTGACTCTAAACCTATTGATACTCCTATGGGAAAAAATTCCAAGCTTGTAGTAGAGGAATCTGATCCTCTTGTGAATTAAACAATGTACAGGGGAATCATTGGATCCTTGCTGTATCTGACTGCTAGCAGACCTGATGTTATTTATAGTGTTGGAATGTGTGCCAGGTTTCAAGCATGTCCTCGTGATTCACACTGGAAGGCTGCAAAACGTATTCTTAGATACCTGAAGAAAACAGGGGACCTGGTTCTCTTCTATCCAGCAGGTGATACTTTTGATCTAGTTGGTTTTGCAGATGCTGACTTTGCATGGTATCAAGTTGACATGAAGAGTACTTCTGGAATGGCGCATTTCCTTGGATCATCACTCATCTCTTGGGGAACCAAGAAGCAGAATTCTGTGGCTTTTTCAACTGCTGAAGCTGAGTATGTAGCTGCTGCAGCCTGCTGTTCACAGTTGCTGTGGATCAGGCAACACTTGGAAGATTTTGGGATACACATCAAAGCAATTTCTCTTATGTGTGACAATACTAGTGCTGTTAGTATGGGAAAGAATCCAGTCCACCATAAGAGAACAAAGCATATTGATGTTAGACATCACTTTCTGAGAGATAATGTTGAGAAGGGAAATATTGTGCTTACATATTGTCCAACTGAGGAGCAAATTGCAGACATCTTCACCAAAGCTCTCAGTAAAGATCAATTTGAGAGAAATCGGTTGAAGTTGGGAATGATGATCTCCAAGTGATGTCCTTAGCTTTCAACAGTTGAATTCCCTTGATGGCTAAAACTGCAATGCAGGTATCCTTTGTGTAAATAAGAAAATATCTGGATTAAGATCATTCTTGTACCTTTTGTAGGTATACTTTCAGGAAGGACTGGCCTAGCAAAGAAGATGACTAGAACAATTGGGGAATGAGGATGTAACTGTGCTATGGTATTTGGTGTCTTTCCAGGTTAGCATTTATACATTAATTTGAAACTGAAAATTATGACCGTTGATAATGCCACGTGTCAGTCATCGGTCATTCTGACAGTTAGTCCCATCGCTTATCTCTCAAGCGACACATCCAATCACGGACCTGACACCTTTTCACGTCTTTTTAAAAACCCTCATTACTTCTTTTCGGAAGCCTCATCCGTCCTTTAACATTCTTTTTGCTTCAAGAAGGGATCAAGTAAGAGTTAAAAGGCAAACTTTGTTTCTTCTTCTTCCTTTCTCTGTTCGAAAAGTCATTCTTTGTTCTCTTTCTAGTCAAACATGTCTTCTCCTTCTTCTACCTCCAAACAAATGCTTAATGCTCTTAGTGAAATAGAGCCCAATGCTTTCACTCTCCTTCTGCTTTGGAGTCAAGATCCAATGTCCCGTCAAGTTCTCAGAAAGATACACCTGACAATCCGTTCTACTCCATAGATCTAAACAGCACATGCTTGCCTACTGGACCTGGTCTTTTGCAAGAAATGCTGCCTGATACTTTTTTTGAAGGAGATCTGCCTAAGCATAAAGCATCTGAGTCTAATATCCTGGCACCAAGTGAAGAATTAGTTATTAAGAGTTTGGCTATGATGCGGGAAGAGGCAAGGGCTGAGCAAACTGAAGCTTTGCAGAGGGAAGAGGTAAGGGATACTCAACCCATTTTTGATAAAACCCCTGACATTGGAAGGTATCCTTCTTCCTCCTCTTCAGACTCTGAAAGTGAGGAGGAATGGAAGGTTGAGCGACGAGAGAGTGAAATGTCTAGGAAGGGAAAAGAGAAGGTTGTTGAAGAGGCCCCTAGGAGAAGACCTACCACTAGGTCTGCTGCTCAAGAATTGATGGCCGATGCCTTGAAAGCCAGTGCACGTTCTACTGCTGCAATTAGAAGTGCCAGAACCTTTAAGGTATCAAACTTCAAAATGCCTGAGTCTGATGTTGTTGAGTTGTCTGCTGAGGAAGTTGAAAAGAAAAGTAAGAAGAAAAGGTCAGGAAAGAAAAAGGGAAAGGATTCGAAGAAGGTTGAAAAAACAAAGTCCAAAAAGAAAAGTTCTATAGGAAAAAGGAAGAGATCACAGGGACCTGGTGCCCAAGACAGGAGTGATGAGAGTGTCAACATGCAGGAAGTTGTTGACAGCCTGAGAAAGCAAGCCGTCTTGGCTGGGAGAGTCTTTGATATGGGAATCATAAATCTACCAGGCATGGACTCTCTTCATGATATGGTAGAAATTCAATCATGGCTGCATTTGTTCAACAGAAAATCCCCCATCCTCTATGAAGAAGAAGTGCGCGAATTCTATTATAATGTTCAATTCAAAGAAGATGGGAGTATCCTCACAAGGGTCAATGACATTGCTGTACATCTAGATGAGGGTCTGTTGAGAAAAATTCTCAGGGTACCTAGAGAGGGGGCCTGGTCTGTGCTGGGAAAAACTTGATCTACTGAATTTGTGTCCTTGATATATAAGATACCCACAAACAAGGTTGATGGGATTTATAAGAAGATCATGAAGAGCAAGTACCAGTTGGTTTTCAAGTTTATCAACAAAGTTCTCCTTCCTCGCACTGAAAAGAGGACCTCAGCAACTGCTGCTGACTTGTTTTTGATGGAGATGTTGTGTAGCTTCGAAGCCCTGAATCTCCCAGGTCTTATGCTTGAGCATATCTACAAAACCGTCATCGAGAGGAAAGGTGTTCATGGAATGGGATAAGGATACTTTCTCACGGAAGTATTCAAGCACTTTCAAATTCCTCTCAGTGTTGGAAAGGTTGGGACGGTGAAACAAACTATTTTAGAGTACCCTGGTCGAGTGTGAGTGTATTGAAGGGAGAGGCAATACCAAGAGCAAGATGGCTCAACTCATCGAAGATCAGGATCAACTCAAGCATGAGGTTGAGGAGCTCACTGTGCGTTTGAGTGGTAAAGAGGCCGAAATTGCCATACTCAAAGTAGAACTACTTACTGCACAGAATGAGGGACCTGGTTCTTCCGTGGTACAAGCTCTGGAGAGAGAGAATGCAGAGTTGAAGGCTAAGATCACTGCCTTACAGGAGAAGACAATTAAAGATAATGATGCTGCCAATGCACGACTCACTCTCATCATCCAGTCCCTGTCTCATCCACCTCCCTCTTCCTAGCCTGTTAAAAAACCTCCCTTGTGTCTTTCTTTTTGTAGCTTATCTTTGTGTTGTTGGATTATCAGTTTGACTTTAATGTATTAAATGTTATTGTGGAATGCTGGTTAACTTATTCCTCTGTTGTTCTGATTATATTTTTTTGTGAATGCTTTTCTTTTCCTGATTGATTGCTATTTAGCTTTGTTCTTATTCAGTATTGCTGTTGACATCATTGGTTTACTGCATATCTTTTTTATGATGCCAAAAGGGGGAAGTAAAACTGGTAAGTAGATAAATGATTATTAATGTGGGGGAATACAGTGAGGGGGAACAAAGTAAGGGGGAATATAGTAAGGGGGAACAAAGTTGGAGTGGATCTGAGACTATTGTTTGTCATCATCAAAAAGGGGGAAAATGTTATTTGCAATTTTGATGATTTGACAAACTTAGGGACCTTGTAAAGGTACCAGGTTTCTTACTTGAGTGTTGAAGATGAAACAAACCCAGGGACCTTGTAAAGGTACCAGGATCTCAATGTGACGAGCCAGTTGACTGCCAGCTGGAGACGGTACAGAAAGTAGGTGCACTCTTCCCGATGGCGTCAGAAAGTGAGACTTCTCCAACAAATGGCAAATAGTTTAAGGAAAGTGACTTGTCCATATAAAAGGCACTTTCCTAAACATCATAGTGAGTTTTGGCAACTTGACAAAGAACTTTTCAAGAACATTTGCAAAGGCTGCTAGCAAACGAAAGGCAGAATTATTCCAAGAACAGCAAAAATCTCTGGAGCTTTTAGTGTAGCTGTTTAAAAATATATTCCCTTGTTCTTACATTGTAAACTATTCCTGAAACTATGAAGGAATCAGTGGGTAGTGTTAAAATTCTAAGTTGTCCAAGTGGGATAGCTTAGTGGGTAGATTGGTTTCTACTTAGGCTTGTCAAGCAATAGAGACTATTGCTTGAACGTGAGATTAAAAACTTCTTCTCACATTTGTTGTAATCGTGTTTTAATTTTGCTTTTGAAGATTAGTGAAAACGATTGAAAATCCATTGAGACAGGTCGTGGTTTTACTCCCTTAAGCAAGTAGGTTTCCACGTAAAATCGTTGAGTTGATTTAAACTGCATTTAACTATCTGTTTATACTCATTAGTGTAGTAAGGGACCTGGTCCATTGTTCTGTTAAGTGAAGGCATATATTCTATCACAAACCCACCAAATAAAAATGTATGCTGGAGGATTGGATATTTTTATTGACGATAGTGGTGTTACTTGATTCTTTTACTGCTTTGTTAGCTTATAGTTTAACAGTTTTAGCTTAGCAGTTAGTTGGTGTTAGTTATAACTGAATTCTGTTATTGACATATGTACGATTGTGATAGGCTGTGAGTTTAGTTGTAGCATTACAAATATGCACATGGTGCATTGTACATATATTTTTTTTTCAATCGATGAAATCAGTTTAGATTTCACATCTTAGGTTCAGTTGCATATTTCAATTTTTGTCATTGTATCAGAGCAGCGAATCCATAGTTGATTCACTCGTCATTGTTGTTGATCTGCTTCCTGCATTTCTCTGTTTTTTATTTGTGATCTAAAATTTAGGGAAAATGGTGGTGAGTAATGATACAATCGAAGTAGTTGAGAAAAATTGAAATCATCCTCTGTATCTTCTGCAATCTGACACTCCAGGTTCGATATTGACTTCAGTTCAGCTTACAGGCGTGGATAATCATTCACTATGGAGCCGATCGATGCTCCTTATTCTTCGAGCTAAAAGCAAACCAGGATTGGTCTTTGGTACCTGTAAAAACAGTGATTACAGTGCTGTATTAGAAGAACAGTGGGAGAAGTGAAATGCATTTGTTTTATCATGGATTCTAAATTTTGTTTCGAAGAAATTGATGAGCGGAATCATATACGCCATTGACGCGGCTACTATATGGGCTGACTTAAAAGAGAAGTTCGATAAGGTTGATGGATCGAGAGGTTACCAGTTGCATCGAGAGATTTGCACTATCACGCAAGGTACTTCCTCTGTTTCTCATATTTCACACGAATAAGACTTCATTTGGATGAATTTGATGCCCTTGTAGCGCCTCCTTTGTGTGGATGTGATAAACCCATACTGTATGTAAGTCACTTGCAATATATGAAATTGTTTGCATTTCTGATGGGACTCAATGAGTCATACACTCAAGCACATAGTCAAATCCTTATGATGATTCCATTGCCCTATGTGAACGAAGCATATTCGATGATCATTTCAGATGAGAGTCAACGAGTAACAACAGGTTCATATTCAGGAGGAGATTTGGGGATTTCTGCTTTGATTGTTGGGAAAGATAAAAGACAGTACACTGGTGGAGGCTCTTATTCAGGAGGAGATACAGGTGCTACTTCAAACACTAGTGGTGGTTCTTATTCAGGAGGAGATGCAGGTGCCTCTATTTCTACTGCCTTATATGCTGGTAGAGGTCACCAACAATCAGCACTCTACAAGCCAAAAAGGGACTACAATCTGCAGTGTGAGGTTTGCAAAATAAAGGGCCACACCATAGAAACATGTTATCATGTTGTTGGATACCCACCAGACTACAAATTCAGGAAGAAGTCTGGAAATAGTGCTAATAGGATGGCAAATGTAAATGCTGTTGAGAATGATTCACTTGGTCAATCTCCTCCTACATTCACACAAGAACAATATGGTCAAATTCTCCGGTACTGAATTATATAGTGTATTTGTTGTCTTTCACCATGATATGTTAAGTGGACTAATATTGAGCCTCTCTACCTCGCAGTGTAACAACCTGTTTAGTAGGTTCGAGCAGTAAAATTATTTTGATAAAAACTNCTTCCTGTGATCGTTCGGGGACGAACGATGGGTAAATTGGTATCTATTGTAACAACCTGTTTAGTAGGTTCGGGCAGTAAAATTATTTTGAAAATAACTGACTGGGTCGACGGACCACGCGACGGACCGTCATGGGCACGACGGACCGTCGAGGGCCTTCGTTCCAAAACACTTCAACTCTGATATCTGGGTACTGAGATCGACTCTCTGAACTTTGTGACGGACCTGCAGGACGGACCGTCGCAGATACGACGGGCAGTCACAAGTTGCATAAACCAAACCGGGTCGGATTTCTGCTAAAAGTTTTAAAGGGGTGTTTTGGACTATTCATGACAAACTTTATGAAATTAGTGGGGNGACTCTCTGAGCTTTGTGACGGACCTGCAGGACGGACCGTCGCAGATACGACGGGCCGTCATAAGTTGCAGAAACCAAACTGGGTCGGATTTCTGCTAAAAGTTTTAAAGGGGTGTTTTGGACTATTCATGACAAACGTTATGAAATTAGTGGGGTAAGTTTAATAATTTATTCACTTGGGGGGGTTAAAGGAGATAACCTTGAAATAAATAATGGGTTACTTTTATCATAATGAATTACATGATAATTAGAGTAAAAGGAAAAGAATCTGGAGAAGAAAAAGAAAAAGACAGAGAGGGGAGAACGAGCGAGAGAGAGAGAACGAAGAGGAAAGCAAAGGCATTGGAGAAGTAGCTTGCTTGATCACGATTCTTCGGTGGAGGTAGGTTATGGTTTAATTCTATCTAATAAATAAACTCTAAATAGCGATTGATATGTATTGAATGATT
>NC_028641.1:9199485-9199582 GCF_001406875.1 Solanum pennellii | reverse complement strand
AAAGGCATTGGGGAGATAGCTTGCTTGATCACGATTCTTCGGTGGAGGTAGGTTATGGTTTATTTGTATGTGATAGATAAACTCTAAATAGCGATCC
>NC_028641.1:9199047-9199206 GCF_001406875.1 Solanum pennellii | reverse complement strand
CGACACGGTAGTAATAATGGATCGGAGTGTCACGTTCCGACACGTAGCATTAGGGGATCGGAGTGTCGCGTTCCGGCACGGCAGGAATAATGGATCGGAGTGTCACATTCCTACACGATAAGAATAAAGAGAAGTAATCTTGAATTATGTTAATATACT
>NC_028641.1:9185635-9194695 GCF_001406875.1 Solanum pennellii | reverse complement strand
AATTGCTTATGCTTCGAGGTAATTAAAAGTGCATGAACGTAACTATCCGACCCATGATTTGGAGTTGGGTGAGTAGTATTTGCATTAAAGCAATGGAGACATTATCTATATGGGGTCAAGTGTGAAGTTTATACAGATCATCGTAGTTTACAGTATGTCTTTACTCAGAAAGATTTGAATTTGAGGCAGAGGAGGTGGATGGAACTATTGAAGGACTATGATATTGCTATATTGTATAACCCAGGAAAAGCTAATGTTGTGGCAGATGCTTTAAGTAGAAAAGCAGGGAGCATGGGTAGCTTAGCCCACTTACAGGTTTCTAGACGCCCATTGGCTAGAGAGGTTCAGACGTTGGCTAATGACTTTATGAGGCTGGAAGTACTAGAGAAAGGAGGATTTTTGGCCAGTGTGGAGGCAAGATCCTCTTTTCTTGGCAAGATTAAGGGAAAGCAGTTTGCTGATGAGAAGCTGAGCTGAATTCGAGATATGGTATTACGAGGGGAGGCTAAAGAGGCAATAATTGATGAGGAAGGCGTTTTGAGGATTAAGGGAAGGGTATGTGTGCCTCGTGTTGATGATTTGATTCACACTATTCTTACAGAGGCTCATAGTTCAAGGTACTCTATACATCCTGGTGCAACCAAAATGTATCGCGACCTAAAGCAACATTTTTGGTGGAGTAGAATGAAGCGCGACATTGTTGATTTTGTTGCCCAATGCCCGAATTGTCAGCAGGTGAAGTATGAACACCAGAGGCCTAGAGGGACACTTCAGAGAATGCCCATTCCTGAATGGAAGTGGGAAAGGATGGCAATGAATTTCGTGGTTGGTCTTCCCAAGACATTGGGTAAGTTTGATTCTATTCGGGTAATTGTTGATAGGTTAACTAAGTCTGCTCACTTCATTCCGGTCAAGATGACTTACAATGTTTGGCCAAGCCTGGGACAGATCCGCTAGTGTGGGAGGGTGACTACATTTCCACCCCAGTCAGTATTATCTCTTTTCTTCGCGCTAAGAGGATGGTTAGTAAAGGTTGTTTAGCCTTCTTGGTACATCTCAGGGATGATACGTCCAAAGTACCTTCGATTGAGTCTGTTTCGATAGTCTGTGAGTTTCTGGATGTGTTTCCTGCAGACCTTCCTGGTATGCCACCGGATAGGGATATTGATTTTTGCATTGATCTGGAGCCGGGTACTCGCCCCATTTCCATCCCTTCTTATAGAATGGCTCCAGCTGAGTCAAGGGAGTTAAAGGCCCAACTTCAGGAGTTATTAGGTAAAGGTTTTATTAGACCAAGTGCATCCCCTTGGGGTGCTCCTGTTTTATTTGTGAAAAAGAAGGATGGAAGCCTTCGGATGTGCATAGACTACAGGCAGCTGAATAAGGTAACTATTAAGAACAAGTATCCTATTCCTCGAATTGATGATTTGTTCGATCAGTTACAAGGTGCTTGTGTCTTCTCTAAAATTGATCTGAGATCCGGTTATCATCAATTGAAAATACGGGCAGCAGATGTGCCAAAGACTGCTTTTCGAACCAGGTATGGGCATTACGAATTCTTAGTAATGTCTTTTGGGCTTACGAATGCCCCTGCTGCTTTCATGAGCCTGATGAACGGGATTTTTAAGCCATATCTGGATCTCTTTGTTATTGTATTCATTGATGATATACTGATATACTCAAAGAGCAGGAAAGAACATGAGGAGCATTTGAGAATTGTATTGGAGTTGTTGAGGGAGAAAAGGCTTTATGCCAAATTCTCCAAGTGTGAGTTTTGGCTAGATTCAGTGTCCTTCTTGGGGCACGTGGTTTCTAAGGATGGAGTGATGGTGGATCCTTCTAAGATTGAAGCAGTGAAGAGTTGGGTAAGACCTACTAATGTTACAGAGGTAAGAAGCTTTGTTGGTTTAGCTAGCTACTACCGTCGATTTGTCAAGGGATTTTCTTCTATTGCTTCGCAGCTAACAAATTTGACTAAGCAGAATGTTCCCTTTGTATGGTCGGAAGAATGTGAAGAAAGTTTTCAGAAACTCAAGACTTTGTTGACTACTGCACCAATTCTTACCTTGCCAGTGGAAGGTAAGAATTTTATTGTCTATTGTGATGCATCTTATTCTGGTTTGGGTGCAGTGCTAATGCAGGAGAGAAATGTAATTGCTTATGCTTCGAGGCAATTAAAAGTGCATGAACGTAACTATCCGACCCATGATTTGGAGTTGGCTGCAGTAGTATTTGCATTAAAGCAATGGAGACATTATCTATATGGGGTCAAGTGTGAAGTTTATACAGATCATCGTAGTTTACAGTACGTCTTTACTCAGAAAGATTTGAATTTGAGGCAGAGGAGGTGGATGGAACTACTGAAGGACTATGATATCACTATTTTGTATCACCCAGGAAAAGCTAATGCTGTGGCAGATGCTTTAAGTAGAAAAGCAGGGAGCATGGGTAGTTTAGCCCACTTACAGGTTTCTAGACGCCCATTGGCTAGAGAGGTTCAGACTTTGGCTAATGACCTTATGAGGCTGGAAGTACTAGAGAAAGGAGGACTTTTGGCCTGTGTGGAGGCAAGATCCTCTTTTCTTGACAAGATTAAGGGAAAGCAGTTTACTGATGAGAAGCTGAGCCGAATTCGAGATATGGTATTGCGAGGAGAGGCTAAAGAGGCAATAATTGATGAGGAAGGCGTTTTGAGGATTAAGGGAAGGGTATGTGTGCCCCGTGTTGATGATTTGATTCACACTATTCTTACAGAGGCTCATAGTTCAAGGTACTCTATACATCCTGGTGCAACCAAAATGTATCGCGACCTAAAGCAACATTTTTGGTGGAGCAGAATGAAGCGCGACATTGTTGATTTTGTTGCCCAATGCCCAAATTGTCAGCAGGTGAAGTATGAACACCAGAGGCCTGGAGGGACACTTCAGAGAATGCCCATTCCTGAATGGAAGTGGGAAAGAATTGCAATGGATTTCGTGGTTGGTCTTCCAAAGACATTGGGTAAGTTTGATTCTATTTGGGTAATTGTTGACAGGTTAACTAAGTCTGCTCACTTCATTCCGGTCAAGATGACTTACAATGCAGAGAAGTTAGCCAAACTCTATATCTCAGAAATTGTTCGATTGCATGGAGTTCCACTCTCCATCATATCAGATAGAGGTACGCAGTTTACTTCTAAGTTTTGGAGAACATTACATGCTGAATTAGGTACTAGGCTGGATCTTAGTACTGCATTTCACCCTCAGACCGATGGTCAGTCTGAGCGAACGATTCAGGTGTTGGAGGATATGCTTCGTGCATGTGTGATAGAATTTGGTGGTCATTGGGATAAATTCTTACCCTTAGCAGAGTTTTCATACAACAATAGCTATCACTCAAGTATTGATATGGCTCCATTTGAGGCACTGTATGGGAGGAGATGTAGGTCTCCCATTGGTTGGTTTGATGCATTTGAGGTAAGACCTTGGGGTACCGATCTTTTGAGGGAATCGTTAGATAAGGTAAAATTCATTCAGGATAAGCTTCTAGCAGCTCAGAGCAGGCAGAAGGAATATGCAGATCGAAAGGTTAGGGACTTGAATTTTATGGAGGGTGAACAAGTCTTGCTGAAGGTTTCACCCATGAAAGGGGTGATGCGGTTTGGTAAGCGAGGTAAACTTAGTCCGAGGTATATTGGGCCATTTGAAGTTTTGAAGCGCGTGGGGGAGGTGGCTTATGAATTGGCATTGCCTCCAGGACTCTCAGGAGTGCACCCGGTATTTCATGTGTCTATGCTGAAAAAGTACCATGGGGATGGAAACTACATTATTCGTTGGGATTCAGTTCTTCTTGATGAGAATTTGTCTTATGAGGAGGAGCCGGTTGCTATTCTAGCTAGAGAAGTCCGCAAGTTGAGATCAAAGGAGATTGCATCTATCAAGGTTCAGTGGAAGAATCGGCCAGTTGAAGAGTCTACTTGGGAGAATGAGGCGGATATGCAAGAAAGATATCCACATCTTTTTACAGATTCAGGTACTCTTTCTCGCCCTTGCTTTTCTTCCTGTGATCGTTCGGGGACGAACGATGGGTAAATTGGTATCTATTGTAACGACCTGTTTAGTCGATTCGAGCAGTAAGATTATTTTGATAAAAACTGACTGGGTCGACGGATCACGCGACGGACCGTCATGGTCACGACGGACCGTCGAGGGTCTTCGTTCCAAAACACTTCAACTCTGAAATCTGGGTACTGAGATCGACTCTCTGAACTTCACGACGGAACTGCAGGACGGACCGTCGTAGGTACGACGGACCGTCACAAACCCTTTACAGAATTTGACTCTCTGAACTTTGTGACGGACCTGCAGGACGGACCGTCATAGACACGACGGACCGTCACAGGTTGCGTAACCCCAACTGGGTCGGATTTCTGCTAAAGGTTTAAAAGGGGTGTTTTGGACTATTCATGACAAACTTTATGAAATTAGTGGGGTAAGTTTAATAATTTATTTACTTGGAGGGTTAAAGGAGATAACCTTGGAATAAATAATGGGTTACTTTCATCATAATGAATTATATGATAATTAGGGTAAAAGAAAAGAATCTAGAGAAGAAAAAGAAAGAGACAGAGAGGGAGAACGAACGAGCGAGAGAGAGAACGAAGAGGAAAGCAAAAGGGCATTGGGGAGATAGCTTGCTTGATCACGATTCTTCGGTGGAGGTAGGTTATGGTTTATGCTATGTGATAGTAAACTCTTAATAGCGATTGATATGTATTGGGTGGTATTGTAAAGTCTTCTATATACTTGATTGTGTGTTTGTATGTTGTGATCGTATAACTGTGGTGTTTAGAATGATAAGACTGTTGAATTTTCAATCCTAAACCTCTTTGTTAAGATGATGCTTGACATAAAGAAAGCTTGATGAACTGAATTAATGAGATAGATGGATCGGAGTGTCACGTTCCGACACGTAGGAATAATGGATCGGAGTGTCACGTTCCGACACGTAGGAATAATGGATCGGAGTGTCACGTTCCGACACATAGGAATAATGGATCGGAGTGTCACGTTCCGACACGTAGCATTAGGGGATCGGAGTGTCACGTTCCGACACGATAAGAATAAAGAGAAGTAATCTTGAATTATGTTAATACACTAAATTTCGAAGAACCTATTTCCCAAATGAGTATGGTGTGGAGGCTTGAGTCCTCATAGGTGTGCTTGGTGTTGTTGCCAATGGTTCTTGTACTTGTTGATTGTCACCTGTTAAGTATTGTGGTTGATTTTATATTATTATTCAGTATATATTGCTTTCTATTTTGAGTTGGCCGATGATACCTACTCAGTACGTGTTCCTTGTACTGACCCCTACTTTTATTTTCTTCTTGTTGTTTTGTGGAGTGCAGCAAGTGCACCATTGACTTCGACTCGTCCTCAACTCTAGCCAGTCTTGAGTACATCAGATTTCAGGATGAGCTATTATTCCTAGCTCGGGCTGGATTCTCTTCTTCACGTCTTGATGTTTTTGAAGTTCAGACATGGACCATCTTTCTACTTATTTTAGTTCTTAAATACTCTTAGACTTAGTAATTTGAGGATAGATGTTCTTGATGTGATGACTTCAAGATTTTGGGGATGATAAGTATTATACTTTAGAAGTTTATTTAATTGATTTCGTTAATGAGTTTTGGATCTTCCGCATTTTATTTACTATTCAAAATTTATATACTGCTAAACGTTGGGGTTTAGATTGTTGGTTCGCTCACCTAGTAAGATAAGTGTGGGTGCCACTCGCGGCTCGTTTTGGGTCGTGACACGCAGTTGTAGTGGTATTCTCCTAAGGGAGTAGAGAAATTTCAAGATTAAAATCTGTCATTAGGATTTTCTTTTCCCGTGTTTCCATTTGTAAGACTTGCCATGAGGTGACATGATTCAACAACAACTGACTCAGATACACATTTGAAAAATCTCATTTTTGAGATTTAAAGAGAGTGTTTTTTTGTTATTGCCTCTCTATTTCTTAAAACTTAATAGGAAGATGCCATATAAATGCATGATTGTGAATTCTTGATTCAAGGTCTCTTTTCTCCAACGGGTTAAAAGAATGTTAATGCTTTGTTACATTCAATGATCAAGAAATCTAGATTTGTTTTTCTTATTCTTTACTCTCTTTTACATTGAAAATTTTTCACCTTCTATGTTTTCTTCTTGCTGCACAGTTACCCCAGTGAATTCCACAGCTGATGCATTAGATGCACTGAACACTTATGGATGTTATATAGATATCTTACTTGTTGAAGCCTCCCTTCTTATTTTCAATGAATTTTTAGTTTCACCAAGCTGGACATCAATTTAAAACACAATGTTCAGTGAGATCTTTTCCATTTTATTTTTCTAATTGAAGTAGTAGAAATCATGTACAAGATATCCTTTTTTGCCTAATGTATCTTTTCTTTTCCTCTCTGATTCTGTTGTGGAAGTGAAAATCATCATTGGTTGTCTATAGTCTTAGAATTTCATGTATTTGATAATTTTGGGAAGGTATCGATTATATACGTATTTGACTAAAACACTCTCATGTTGTCTTCCATTAGAGGTGTATCTTTCTAATCGGAAAGAAAATAAACGTACTTAGTGACTATTCTAGAGTTATATGATTGTATTTGCTTCGATTGAAATCTGATGTTGTTACTATTTTGAAGTCTTTTATCCAAATGGTTAAAACTCAGTTTAATCACTATGTGAAGAATGTTAGATCAGATAATGGGGGTGAGTTTTTTAACATTGAATGCAAAGAATTATTTGCCTCTTTAGACATAGTTCACCAAAGCTCTTATCCACACACTCCACAACAAAATGGAGTGGTGGAAAGAAAGCATAGGCATGTGTTGGAAGTCGCAAGAAGTATTCTGTTTCAGGGTGGTATACCTATCAGGTTTTGGGGAGAATGTGTTGTAGCAGCTGTTTATTTAATCAACAGGTTACCTACTCCTATATTGGAAGGTAAATCTCCTTATAAAGTCTTCTATAAAAGGAAGCCTAAGTTGGATCATTTAAGGACTGTTAGATTTCTATGTTATGCTACTACACTAATTAGGAAAGACAAATTTTCTCCTAGAGCTGTATAAATACCAAATTAAACAGTCATATATGAACTCAATTAAATGTAAAAAAAAAATCAATTTAGCCTGCTTCTTATGATGATAGAGGCATCACAATTCGACCTCAAAGAATCTAATTCTGTCAAATTTCGTGCAAATTTTTTGTTTCAACTACATTTTCACATAATATTGTATCCAAAAGTAAATTATTCAGTCAAGGAGTAACGTTGTCTTACTGAAGAAAAATCTTGACATAAAAATGATTTTTAAAAAATATTTTGGTCTCCATCCATCAGTAGGCATTAAGGAAAATATTTGAAACTTGAAAGCTTATATGGTATATCATTTCTATTTACTAAGAAAAATAACACTATATCATAAAAAAACAATTGGTAGAAAGCTTTCGAAAAAGAAAAAGTGAAATATACTAAGTTGGTAGAGCCCGTTGGAGCACACTCGTTGTTCCTTACCTATTTAATGACAAATAGGTAGTTGGTAAATCTGAAATATTTTTCTAAAATTATATTATGTATTAATTTTACTATTGTCTTGAGCTATAAAAATATAATAATCATGACTTTATGCAATTAGTTCTTAATAGTTTTGTTGTCAGTTTTGTTATCCCAGATTTGGCCATTTGTTTCCGAATACTCTAAGCTCTAAATAATTTTGGTATCAACTTCTTTTTCTACCTGGTTATTATATTTTAACATAGTATCTAACTTATAATGATTCTATAAATAGTTGTTAACTTGTTATAACATGCTAGCTAAAAGAATGTATGACAGAGCGGCAAACAAAATCATTTGAAAGTAAATACTTACCAGCGTGAGAACATTGGCTAACATATGCGTCATCCGATATGATTCTTTGAAGGATGTTTGATGTCTATGGACAGCCCATGCTTAGAATGTGTAAATAATACATAGTTACTGTTGCCAATAGAACAACCAAAGTAGCATTGATATTGTCTTTTCTTCATCCTTTATAAATGTGCACTCCCAAGCATATCTGCATACATTATCACACAAACAGATTACATAAACAAAGTTCTATTAAGAACAATTTCTTTAAATAAAAAATCCCTTACACATTCTTTATAGCAGGAAAATCATGTTGCATTCCCAAAAGAAAAATGGCAACTGAAAACATTAAATAAATTAATTGTGGCATATTATCAAACAACTTATATGCACAATCCACTTGATACTTAGATTTATGTAGGACGGTCTAACTTTTGCACTAATTAATGGCTATAAAAATTAAGTTTATTAAAGAAACATAATGCATGTGCAAATCAAGCAGTTAGTAATGTACATGTAGAAATCTTAGCTAGAAATTGTATTAAAAGAGTAGAAAACTAAGGTACACATTTAAAATTGTGCTTACTTTTAACGTCAGAATCACAAAGAGCCAAGAGACCATCAAGAAGGAAGTCGAAAGAACTAATCAGATCAAGCACTATAGCGAGGAAAAAGTGAAACATTTTAGCTTTCTGTACATCCTTTGGAGACAAAGTAAAGCAAAATCGAGACAGTAAATTAGAGTGGAGAATCGGAAAAAATATAGAAGCACTGAAAAATTGAAAAACTTACCCAAATAAATTTGAGATTTGTACCACTGATGAATGAGAGAAAATTGGAGTGGGAAATTGGACATAGTAACACAAACGTACCTTCTTCACGGGGCAATTCTATTTGAGAGCGATAAAAATATAGAGATCTGAGAAGCAACAAAAATGAATTTGTAAATTAAAGTGCACCACAACAAAAAAATGAATCCACGTGTAAGATAAAAGAACAATAAAAAATACTGTAAATTTGTAGAGGTTTACACCTATTGACTAAATTTTTTTTCTCGAATCCATGTATCCATTAACTGTGTTTGTTTAGTGAAAAATAAATTGTACAATTTATTTTGCTTTGGGTACAACACTTTACTGTTGTGTTCGTACACCAAAGTCCCATTTCTAATAAGAT
>NC_028641.1:9182660-9185129 GCF_001406875.1 Solanum pennellii | reverse complement strand
AGACACACGTGCGTTGCACGTGTCCAGAAACTATTTAAAGGATATGAATTAATACTAACGTGTAGCTAAAGTGGATCCCACAATTTTGAAGAATTAAAATAGAATAAAAAATATTTTCTTATTTTATCAAAAAATACCGTTGCAACAAATTTGACAATTCACGTGACACGATTGAAAAAGTTAATGTTCACACGATGCATTGGAATATTCTAAAATCTATCACAAAATGCACGCATTTTACATAAATATTTTCTCTCACGCATAATAGGCTAGTCTAAGTCACACTTTTCTTATGATGTTACTCTATCTCACTCTATATATATTTGTGTCTATGCACTCCATCTATTCAAACTCATCACTCTTGATTACTCAGTTTATACCATTTTGAGAATTCAAAGCTATCCATCCTTGATTTTTAGCAGAAAAAAGGGCTTTTGCTATTACTCTAATTTTTACCGTTTGAAGAAATCAAAGCTATCCATTCTTGATTTTTCGGCAAAAAAGGGGATGTCTTCATTCAGGTTAATATTTGTAAATGTAGTTTTGTCTTGTTGTTAGAGTGAAGTGTTTCTATAAGAGATATATATGGTTGTCAATTTTTATAACAAAATGTGTATTTTGACTCAGTTGAGGAAGATGGATTTAGAGGACGACTTTGTTTCAAAGAGGAGTACAAGACATTTTTTTAAAAATATATGGTTGAGATATTTGAAAAGAGGAATGAGTTGAGTCTAAGGGTGTGTTTGGTATGAAGGAAAACGTTTTCCTGAAAAACAAATAGATTTTGAAATATATATATACTAGTGCTCAAACATGTGCTGAAAGCTACTTATTTAACAAGTAAGTTATAAGTTATTTCCTCTTTTATTATTGTCTATTAGTGGACATGAAATTGTATATTTTTGTTAATCAATTTTTTATCAAGCAACACTCTTCACTATTATCCAGCATGAAATATAGTAAATATTAGTAGATATCATGAAGCTTTTAAGATAGGAATTTATTGTTGTTATTGTTGTTGCTTAGTAATATGTTTGTGCTATTTGATTTCTGAAGTTTAATGTTCATTCATTTAGTAGTGATACACATGAAATTTATTGATATCTCTTTTATATGTGTAGTGTTTTTCCAAAGGTAAAATTTTTTGATCTCTTTGTCATTTGTAATCTTTTCTCAGTTTTTGCTTTTTTATTGTTAAGTTTATGCTTTCTCATTTTTAAAAAACTACTTTATTCTCTCTTCTGAATGTTACAAATTAAATTTGCAGAATAGAGATATTATCTCTATCACAATTGATTATTGCTTCTCTGCAGATGTTACAAGATAGTAATAAAAATTATGTACTAATCCTCCATTTTTTCCATATATATATGTTATTAATAATGTCTTAGAAGGATATGTAGTTGTGTATTTTTCTTTTCTATTTTTTGCGTTTTCTCTATTAGAATTCTTTAATTTAATTTTTGATTAATTTCTGATTGTTGTAAATTTGTAATTTGTTTACTCTGAAGCTATTAGTCATACGTGACTTCATTAGAAGTTTGCTAACTACTCATCAACTTCAAAATTTATAATTGGTTGCTCAAATAGAGTTAATTTTAATTGTTTAAATGGATCTAATAAAACATCACAAGAGACACACGTGCGTTGCACGAGTCCAGAAACTAGTATTTAAAGGATATGAATTAATAATACGTGTAGCTAAAGTGGATCCCACAATTTCGAAGAATTAAAATAGAATAAAAAATATTTTCTTATTTTAACAAAAAATACTGTTGCAACAAATTTGACAATTCACGTGACACGGTTGAAAAAGTTAATGTTCACACGATGCATTGGAACTTTCTAAAATCTATCACAAAATGCACGCATTGTGTATAAATATGTTCTCTCACGCATACTAGGCTAGTCTAAGTCACGTTTTCCTTATGATGTTACTCTATCTCACTCTATATATATTTGTGTCTATGCACTCCATTTATTCAAACTCATCACTCTTGATTACTCAGTTTATACCATTTCGAGAATTCAAAGCTATCCATCCTTGATTTTTAGCAGAAAAAAGGGCTTTTGCTATAACTCTAATTTTTACCGTTTGAAGAAATCAAAGCTATCCATTGTTTATTTTTTCGGCAAAAAAGGGGATGTCTTCATTCCGGTTAATATTTGTAAATATAGTTTCGTCTTGTTGTTATAGTGAAGAGTTTCTATAAGAGATATATATGGTTGTCAATTTTTATAACAAAAGGTGTATTTTGACTCAGGTGAGGAAGATGAATTTAGAGGACCACTCGGTTTCAAATAGGAGTACAAGACAATTTTTTTAAAAATATATGATTGAGATAATTGAAAAGAGGAATGAGTTGATTCTAAGGGTGTGTTTGGTATGAAGGAAAATGTTTTCCTTAAAAACAAGTAGATTTTGAACTCGTGTGTGTGTGTATGTGTGTGTGTGTATATATATATATA
>NC_028641.1:9159112-9172660 GCF_001406875.1 Solanum pennellii | reverse complement strand
GGCGGCTTGGAGAGGGAGGGAGAAGAGAATGAGTTAAAATTTTTAGGTTTTAGGGTCTTTTGGCATTGAAGAAAGAGAATGGGAGATTTAATCACAACCGTTGGTTTAGATAGAGATGAAGGGTTAGGATTCGACCTAGGATTTATTTTTTAAGATGGACGGATGAGATTAAAGGATGATTTCTTGAAATTAGATGAGTTAGATACGGAATGGCTAAAATTGCAATTAAAATTGGCTAGAATTGAAAGGAAGAGATGGCTATGATTGTAATAAAATTTTAATTGGAGTGGCTAGAATTGAAAGAAATTAGAATAAAATAGTCTAGAACTTGAATAATTTCTAAAATATTTTGTATAATTGAAAATCATTTAAATTTTAAAACATTTGAAATTCATTAGTAATTTTAAAAATATAATAATATTTACAATAATTTTATAAAGTAAATGATACTAAATATATAATTTTGAGAAAAAATCGACTAAAACTTTAAAACTTTAAGTAAATTTTAAAAATACGTATTTAGTCGAATATAATCCTAAAATGGTTAAAGGTCGGTCAAAATTGGGTGTCAACAGTCATTATCCTTCTTCCTCTTTTATTTGTAGGATAGAGAAGATACCGATTGGAGCTCAGCACTCTGCCTCATGGACCTACAAATGTTGAAGGTCGCTTCTTAATTGTTCAACCGAAATTTCATCTGCCCCTTTTCTACATCAACTAAGGCTCTACCCGTAGCAAGGAATGGCCTTCCAAGAATAATAGGCACTTCAAAATCAACTTCACAATCAAGAATAACAAAATCTGCCGGAAATATGAACGACTCCACTTTTACTAGAACATCGTGGAGTATCCTTATAGGCCTTTTCACTGTTCGATCGGCCATCAGTAGCCGCATCGCAGTAGGCTTTGGGTCACCCAAACCCAACTTCTTGTAAATCGAGAGGGGCATGAGATTTATGCTTGCCCCCAGATCACATAATGCTTTCGCAAAATGTAATGACCCGACTGTACAAGGAATAGTGAACGCACCCGGATCTTCTTTCTTTTGTACGAGAGATCTTGTAGCAATAGCACTACAATGCTGCATTCTATCATCATCCAACTTTTGAAACGAGATTCGACTTCGACATCCCACCAAAATGATCAATTCGGGACCCAACCGTAACACCTATCACGAGACCCGAACTCATATTCAATCTAATACCCGACTCTAACACCTAACTTGAAACCTCATCCCAACATCTGATTCGTTAGTCAATTCAATATTCAATTTTTAGTCTTCACTGGAGATCAGGCCCGACTCAATACGAAACACAGGAGTTTGGTCTTCAATCGAGCTTGCGAGTCAACTCTCAAATCAAGAATCAATACTCCCTCTGTCCATTTTTATTGTTAATGTTGCGCTTTTCGAAAGTCAATTTGACTAATTTTTAAAGTTAAATTATATAATTTTAATTCGATTTAAAAAAATTTTAAAATAGATATTTAAAAGTTATTAAAAAAACTACTATGAATTGCAAATTTTTACATATCACTATGATGAAAATATTCACCATAAAATGTTGGTCAAAGTTTTTATAGTTTGAATCTTAAACCATGACAATTAATTGTGGTCGGAGGGAGGGTAAGATATTCCTAGATTAGTACTGGAAATTAATAACCCGAAACATAAGTTACAACAGAAATTAGTTGTGGTATGAGTTTCAAAATGATTTTCGAGAATGTTTTCCTTACTTCTTTAAGGGAAGTTATTTTCTTTAAATTTGAAAAAAAAAAGTTGATTTTGAAAACATTTCCAAAATATTTAAGTCAACCAAACATGAGAAATTAGAAAACATTTTCCTTCATACCAAACACACCCTTAGAAATGGATTATAAAGGAAGACTTTCATTGATTGATATTTCATGTAAAAAATACCAACTATAAACTACATAAATTAATAGTTATTCAAAGGTGACCAAAATTTAAGATCAACCAGGAAAAAAACACTCTACGAATAAATACATCCTTATTATCATAAAGGAAAAACATAATTGAATCAAAGTGATTATTGTTCCAAGAGCTCATAGGGCTATCTGAATTATTTGGAGATGCTATGGCACTTTCAATCCTCAACTTCAAAAGATTGCTCTCTTCCTCATAAGCCTGGAATAAATTAAATCAATGTGAGAGTAGATATTAGGTATTATATTTAACTAATATTTCCTTTGTTCCAATTTATATAAGTCGCTTTCCATTTTAGTTCATCCAGAAAAGAATGACATATTGTTATATTTAATTACAATTTAACTTTAAAATGTTCATTTTATTCTTAATGAAATAATTTACAATCATATAAATATTTTTATCATTTATTTTAAGCCACAAATTTCAAAATAAAATAAAAAGTCATTTATTTCTTAAATTTCGTGTTAAGTTAAACTAACTCAATAAAATGAGACGGAGGAAGTATAAATTATTGAACTTTTCACATAGTAAGAATTTTATCATTTTACAAATAACACTTTATAAATGTGTTTATTTCCTTTTATTTCATAACTCTATGGTTCTAACTTTCACATGATTTATTTAAT
The DNA here is from genome assembly GCF_001406875.1 of Solanum pennellii. Taxonomy (NCBI): domain Eukaryota; kingdom Viridiplantae; phylum Streptophyta; class Magnoliopsida; order Solanales; family Solanaceae; genus Solanum; species Solanum pennellii. The sequence continues at coordinate 9,170,086 of NC_028641.1, read as the reverse complement.
ATTACAAGATTAAACATTATTTTTAATAGATTCTAGCGACTTTGAATTAAGAATGCAAAATTTAAAAAAATCATTAATTTTTAAAAAAATTTGTCAAGTTAAAACCAAACAATCAAATTTCAACTGAGGAAGTATATGATTAGACCTTAAATATTTGTAAGAAAATAAGTGAATTTCTCATTTATTATCTTTGTTAGATATATAAGCAAAATATATTTATTGAAACAATCTATTGTTAAATTAGAAAAAAAAAAATTGTTGGTGGAAAAAACAATCTATATATATATATATAATAGGAGAGGTAAAATTGCTTACGTGTCAGCACCAAAAAAATAAGACTTTTTAAATAGTTAAAATCATTTTACAAAAAGATTTTAAATTAGTCATAGAAAGTAGGGTGTAACCGTACTCTATTTATTATTTTTCCTTAAAAACTCTACAAATAATGTATGTGTTTTTTTTTTTTGAAAAAGTATTTTTAAATTTAATCATCTTTCCACATCCTCCTAATTTAAAGATTTAAAGATTATGATTTAAAAAAATAATAATTAACTAAAGAAATTTAAATCCAAAAATAAAAACTAAAAATACAAATCTAAAAGGAAAAAAATTGAAAGCACGTAAAGTGTTTTTTAAAACAGTGTTTTTTAAAACGTAAACGTAACCAACTCTATTTTTTGTGAAAAATATTTTTAATAGATAATAATAACAATAATAAAATAAATAAAAATTAATTTAATTAATTTAAAATCCTAAAATAAAAAAGATAAACAAATCTACACGTAAGAGTGTTTTTTAAAACATAAAAGGAATTAGCTCAACTTTTTTTTTAGAAAATATTTTTAACTGTCTTTCCATTTTTTATAAAAATATTATTAAATTATATCAAGATACATAACTTATTGTTATTTAATAATAATAGTAAAGAAATTTAAATCCAGATTAAAAAAAAGACAAAGTCTTTTAAGAAAAAACTTAAATTAGCCACGATAACATTTTAAATAATTAATTTAAAATTTGAATTTCAGAAAATAACTAACCTTATCCCTAAAAAAAAAATCTAAACATCATAACTCACATCTTCTAAAAATAACTACATCATTCACATCTTCTTAAATCAACTCTTCATAATTGACTCCAAACATGTGTAAAGAAAAATCCAATGACACTTACAAAGACCATAAAAACATATTTAGAGGATGTATCGTAGTATATTGTGTGTATATATATCTTCTTCAATTGTTTGATTATGATTGAAGAAAAAGAAAAAAAAAACTAACGATAAAGAAATAGAGAAATTCTAAAATATTTCATGGTGGATCATCATGTTTTCTTCCGTGTTTGATTTTTTTAATATATCATATTTATTTTTTATTTATTTATTTTGTTTCATGTTAAATAGTATAGAGATCACAAGTCTAAAAAGGTATATGTAATATATGACTTAGAAGTTTAATATGGATTTCAATTATTAAACTTTTTTCTTCTTATTTTGATAATGGTCAAATTCAAAATTTTTTTCTTTTTAGCGATTGAAGAAACAAAAAACAAACAAAGCATATCAAAAAACAATCAAAGCATCTGTAGTTATGGATCCAATGGTATTTTTTCTTTGAATTTTAAATTTTAAATTATATATTCAAATTGAATTAAGAATTTGAAGTTTACTGCATATCATTTTTTCATGTTGGAGTCCTAAAAATGTGCAACCATAAATCAATGCATGTTTATAAATTTTCTTCTTTTTTTTATTCTATTTTTGTAAGATTTTTATATTAATTATTTAAACTAAAAAATAAATTTATAATCTATATATATATATATATATATATATAGGAGAGGTGATAGCGCTTACGTATCAACACTATAATTAATCTCTAATTTATTGTTTAAATAATCAACTAATTAAATAGAATTAATTGGATATATTAATAAAAGTTAAAGTTGTTTTTAAAAGAAAATTTACGATTTTTTAGCCATTAAAAATTGTTAGTACTTTTTAAAAAGAAAAACAGTACAATTTTTTTAGCCAAACAAATGTAGTTAATTTAAATAACAAATTCCATTTAAAAACAAAATAGCAGTTTAAAACAATTTTAACAAAACAATTTCACTAAAGGATTTATGACTATTTTTTACTGCTAAAAATAAAAGTATAATTCCAATTAAAAAATAAATAAAAATATAATATTTAGACTAAATTTCAAAACAGGAATGTAAACCATAAAAAATTAATACTCAAAAATTTTAAAAATTAAAATGAAAAACGTTCACGTGAAATTTTGCTTTCAATGCCTAATTTTGTGACTATCAAGTATTATTCTTTTAAATATCTTAATTTAAAAATTATTGTTGATAAAGATAAAATAACGGTCACTTGGTAATTTTTAAAATTTTAAATAACCTATGTAACCACCCATCAATTTCTCTCACATCCCCTATAACCATATTACCCATTTTCAGATAATGTCCTCTTCATAAATTACAAAAAAAATTGTTGATTTATCTTCAAGGTATAAGTTATGCAATAAGGCTCTTATATCTTCAAGGTATGATTTATCTTTATGTTACAATTATTTATGTAACAGATCTGGAGGTACCATCTAAAGTAAGTATTCAAAGAGACTTGTCGATTTTATATACGTTTAATTTTAACCGAATGGGAAGAGAATTCCTTAATTTATTTTAATAATTAAATAAGCACAATTTAGAGAAAGATATATTTTCAATCTTTATATGAGGTATGTGATCTATTAAACTATATCTATTAACTGCTAATGTTGATTATATGAAATCATTAGTCTCAGTTTTGTGTGTAATTATAATATATAATCATATTAATAATCACTAAAAGTGATAAAATTGCAACTATTTTCAAAGGCTTGAGGTTGAGTCTCATTGTGGGTAAGACAATAAATTTAAGTTATATCGCACCAAAATCATAAGATGATGGATTTACATCCAATCGCACTAAGAGGGTAAGACATCAGAGGTCTTGATGATTTGTGATGAAAGATGTTCGATTCAAGTCCCTCATTGATTTATGGCATAGGACGTTGGGTTTGAGTCTCAATGCACCATATTGATGATATTATGATGACTAAGGGAAATAATGAGTTTTTGATAAAATTAGTCATAAAATATATCTCGTTGAAGCAGATCCATTCCCCAAAGTAAATGTAGCAGTGCATAAATGTCTAAAAGAAGACAATTGATTAAATGATGCACATGAATATGGAATGAGGTACTAAGTTATCAAAATTTGATGTACTTAGATGATTGTGTTTCATTCATGAAGAATGAGAGCCTTTGATAAATGGTAAAAATACAGATCCATTCTTTAGAGTGAATGAGGTGATAAGACACCATGCTAGACATGAAAAAGATAGAAACCTTTCGTCAATGATGTGGTATCACCAAGAATGTCTGTCTCTAAGAAGAAACTTATTATAGAAAAATTTCATGTTTTATCTTCAAGCTTGTATTGGACAAGAATTGGTGCAATTGAGGCACATTTTATGATAAATAAGAAGTTTTCTAATTTCAGTACTTTCTTAATTTGTCATGATTGTCTGAGACATCATTAGTCTATAATGTTTAGATAAATCATGGAAAATTAAAATGGACATCCGTTGAAGAACCTAAAAATTCGTTTAAATGGTGAGTTTTCTACTAATGATTGTTAGCAAGGCAAGTTAATTGTGAGACCATCATAAACGAAAGTTGAGATTGAATTCTCAGCGTTCTAGAACATATACAAATATTTGTGGACCTAGTCATCCACCTAGTGGATTGTTTAGACATTTAATGGTTCTAATAAATGTTTCTTCTATATGGTCTTATGTGTACCTATTATTATCTTGCAACTTAATGTTTGCAAAAATGTTGGCACAAATAATATGTTAAATGCACAATTTTCTTCAGATTAGTTCATTCAATGATGGAATCACGACTCACCTAAAGGGTGAAGTAATTGAGAAGAAATAAATATGAAAATAACTCTTGGATTAATAAAATTAAAATTTACTCATATAATAGTAAATCATAAATTTACTAAAGCAAAAGGCACATAACGTCTGAACTTGGAGTTTACGAGTACTAATAATTTTATTAGTTGGCATGAATAATTTGGTCATCCCAAAGATTTGCATACTGAGTAATGGACATACATTGAAAAACTAGAAGATTCTTCAAGAATTCTTTACGTTGCTTGTTCTCGTGATAAAGTTGATTGGATCAACAAAAGTTGGGACTAAACCCTAAATTCTGAAATGTATAAAAGGTGAATATGGGCCCATTCACCTATCATGTGATATGATAAAAAGATGTATATATAAGATAATCACATGTGCGTTTGTTGTCAATATGTTGTTTGACATTCAGAAAATTATTTGTGCAAAAATAATTGAGTTAAGAGCACAATTTCAGAATATGTAATCAAGATAATTTATCTTATAATATTGATAAATACTCAAGATGATGTGACACAAAATGTCTCAAATAGTAAAATCATTGTTTATGAAAATAAAGCTTCATATGCTGATATGAAATACGATATTGCATACAAAAGTAATTGTACGCATCAGACCGATAAATTATGCTCAAATTTTCTTTAAATTGATTTATGGTCGGGGACCAAATATTTTTCATCTGATTATTTTGATATGTGGTATATAATCAAATCAATGAAAATACATTGATGCACAAGGATATATTCTCCAAATATTAAGATATATGTTAGTTTATCTAACATAAAGAGGAGATTAGAAGCAACACAAGAGTTGTAAATACATCTATTGAATGTCCCTCAAGGATAAAGTCTATGACATGCATGAAGTATGATAGACTAATCAATTCTAAATAAAATAATCCTTGAAAAAGGGGGAGGATCAAAGAATCAAAATGATCATAATAAGGAGACAATGTGCTCTTGGAGAGCCTACGACATAACACTTTATGAAACCTCATGAGAGGGGTAGCTACCTAAAAATAATGAATAGAATGAGATCTCAATAAGTTATGTCGTATTGTGAATCGATACAAAATGATATATCGTTGACGATATCTTTGATACAATAGCGCGCAATATTGTAAAAGATTATGATGATATGAATTCTACATTTATTAAAGCATACTTGTGTAGAAATAATTATCAAGTGAAAATTAGAATGGTGCATCTTGGTAAGCGTAAAGCTTATTTGACTTGCAATCTAGGCACTACAAGATGTCATACATCTAACATTGAATGTTCTCACTAAACAAAATTGAGATGAAAATATCTGATGATTTCAAAATCTAAAGCATATATAAGTTTTTGGAAAACTTATTTATCGTCCTCATAAGGATTAAATTGATTCAAAATGCATAGAGCATATACAAGTATTTTTATGCAAGTTGACGACTAGAATTGAAACTCTTGAAGAGTTTTCAAAATGCAATAAATTATTTGCGTAAGGAAATCAAAGTAAGGAAATTGCAGAAATCTTTGATCCTGAAGGAAAGATTCATAAAGCAAGATAGAAGAAAGCTATTTCATCAAGGTTTTTCTACACTCATGAGCTCCCAAGAATGGTGATATCAACATGCAACATGTTTGTTCAAGTAATAATACAATTGATTTATCCATCAAGTCTCTACCAACTACAACTTTCAAGAAGATGATTCTCAAGATTGGAAGACGAAGATCCAAGTCTCTTGATGTTTTCATGAGGGGGAGTTAATACGTGATGTACTCTTTTTTCCTCAAAAGGTTTTGTCCCATTGGGTTTTACTTGTATGGTTTTTAATGAGGCATCCATAATTCGTATTATTAGATATGTGTACTCTTTTTCCTTCATTAGATTTTTTTTCTAGTGGGTTTTATCTAGTAAGATTTAAACGAGGCACATAATCTACCGACATTCAAGGGGGAGTGTTATAAACAATTTGTATTATAGTGAATGTCTAATTATGTGGAGTCCTTGTAGGATATGGTTAGGAATCCTACTTGTGGACCAAGTAAGGGTTTCCCTATAAATAAAGGGTTTTGTTTCATTGTAAATAAGATTGGTGAAAGATCAATGAATCCTGAATATACTTCAAGATGAATAAGAAATCTTTTATCTTCTCCCTACTTTATTCTTCAATCATAATTTATATTATTTCATAACAATTACAAAATTATATTTTGCAATGAAAAACACACATGTAATTATATTTAATTATTTTAATATAGTGGGTCAGTTTTGAAAATGAATAGTTTTAATTAATTAAAATTATTTAAATGAAATTAAAAAAATTATATTTGCAAGAAAGAAAAAGCTACATGTAATTAATTGCACTTAATTGTTATAAAATAGTGGGATTAGTTTTAAAAATCAATAATTAGAACTAATTAAAATTATTTCAAATTAGTAATTTGCTTTTAAAGATAAATATTTATTTACAATGAGTCGTTTAGGACTCAAAATTAATAAAATATAATATTATTAGATAATAAATAAATTCAATTTTTGTAATGATTAAAAAATTGAATAAATAAGTACTTAAGGTGATTTAATTATTAATTAAAAAATCTAAACTTTTAAGGGCATAGTGGTCCTTTCACGTATTAATTAAAATAAATCAGATTTGTATTAATTTAATTTAAATTCTATTTGACTAAGTCTTGAATTTAGTCTCCTAATCCTAATAACTCTCTCTCTCTCTCACATTCTCTATCTCTCTCTCTCACTTTGGTTTCTGCCAAATATAATTTCAAGAACTGAAAATATATCAAGAGTTATTCACAATTGAAGAACTCACAAGACTTTTTAAGTAAAAGACTAAGTAATCAAAACATCAAGGCTAAGAGAGGTTCGTCGAGTGAGGTGTATGTTGAAGTAAATTGGGCGTGGGTTGGAGGAGTTTCTGGGCAGCAACATCAACGTTTGAACATCGATTAATGTATGGGTTTATTCTCTCTTGGTCCCTTTCCCAAGAGACCCCTTAAGGTTCAAGATATTCATTCCGAAAACTAGGGTTGTTCCCCTTTGTATGTCCTTGTCACTAGCTCCCAATGAATTTTAGGTTGGGTATGATTGCTGGTAGATTTAGGTGTATATTATGTTTTCGTGATGAATATGATTATGTTTGTGTACTTGGAATCGTATGAAAGGCAATCATGTTTTTTTTGAAATTATGTGTCAGTATGTTACGGTGGATGAGGTTCTTTGTGTAATGCTCCAACATTTAATGTATTATGGTTGTATATTTTTCCTGAATAAATTGAGGTAAGGCGTGAAGTTCATATGAAATGTTATGTATCTTGATTGAGGGAGAATTTTTTGGCTAAACGAATCTATTAAAATGTACCTAAAACGTTATAAATGAACCATGAAATTTCCTTAAGAACTAATGTGAAATTTGATGAAAAATGTGCAGAAAAATCATGGAATAAATTTCCAGAACTTGGAAATAGGCTTTAGAAAGAATCTGGAAATTTTTGGACGTCAAAGAAATAAAAAAAAATAATTATAATAAGTGAGGCCTGCAGGGATCGAACTCAGGATCTCACTACAGCATGCCTAAAAAAAAGCGGGAAGGGGCTAAGGGGAATCGAACCCCTTAGCTACTGGTTCGCTGGAAAGAAAAAAAAAAGGAAAGAAATGGGGGCTGGGGGGATGGAACACGCGACTTGGAGGAAGGAGGAGGAGGAAAAATTTATTAAACAAATAAATGGGAGGCGTGGGATTCGAACCCACGACCTCTAGTAACGCGCGAAAAAAGGGATGCGAAGCGTAGGGATCGAACCCACGACCTCAGCGATGAAGGGGAGCGGAATAACAAGGAAATAAAGTGAGGCTGTGGTAAATCCCACAACATCACTGCCACTCGCCCCGGGGAAAAAAAATAAAGATGGAGGGGTTGTGGGGGTTCGAACCCACCACCTCAGAGCCTCATCCTCAGCGAAATCAAAAGAAAAATAAGGGGGTTGTGAGGGTTCGAACCCACAACCCCCCTATTGTAGCAAATTTAATTCTAAAAATCAAAGGGGTTGTTGGGGCTCGAACCCCCAACCTTTCGGTTAACTAATAATAAAATTAAAATAGAAAATTTATCCCTTCATGTAAATATTTAGATTTAATTCTACTTAAAATAGAAAATTTAATTCTTTCATGTAAATATTGAGATTTAATTTAGAATTCTAATTAAAATAGAAAATTTATTTCTTTCATGTAAATGTTGAGATTTAATTTAGAATTCTAATTAAAAATAGAAAACTAATTCCTTCATGAAAATGTTGAGATTTAATTTAGAATTCTAATTAAAATAGAAAATTAATTATTTCATGAAAATGTTGAGATTTAATTTAGAGTTCTAATGTTATGAATATTAAAAATAAAATCAATGAAAAATATAAATAATATCCAAGTGATTCAAGATTTGGGTTCCCGTGCCCAAACCTCCGTATTGATACATAAGTCATACGTGATTAACATATTCAAGAATAATGCCATCTACTTAGATAAAAAATCAAGATCTTGGCATATATACAAGATACATAAGTCTTGTAATACATAATCTTAAGAAAGTAATAATCACTTAGCGAACTACGAATGAAGCCCCATGGAGTGTATGTATAGACACATAAGTCTAACATACGTTCAAAAATAAGTGAACCTAAGATGTACGTAATGAAATGATGAACCTTAGGAGGGTTAAATACGAGTGTAAGATACACCAAATGGCCAAGTGCATTGGATATAATGAGATGAATTATGAAATGAGGAAATGAACATTCACGTAATAAAAGGTGAGTAACTATGAAAAATAAAGGTGCTAATAATGAAGAATGTGGTGACAATCATGATGTGAGGCTAATGTATATGATGAGAGCAATCTCAAATGAGCCTAAGTAAATGTTACTAATACGTACTCACCAATCAGAGTGTAAGATAATGAAGAGACCAGTCTCTATGAACACTCTAAGGAAAATAATGGGTTTAAAACACTTAATACTAATGATGAGATGAGAAACCATCTAATGAGTTATGATGTCCTCATTCTAGAAGTCAACTTCCATGATGTATGAGTTGAATGTAATGGAACTTTATACTGAGCACCGATAGGTTAGCTATGAGCGGTGATGCCTTCTTTCGGGAAGGACGAAGGTTCACGTAACTTTAATGAGATGAGACTGTCCGGCTTGCCGGGTATGAGTCTTCATACATCTTCTAGTCTTTTAACCTATACTGCCAATATAGGGATCTGGCGGGGTTAAATTCTCATATACGCTAGCATGTTATTGAGTCACTTTGGCCGGTGATTTCACCTCTTTTCGGTGTGTGGGGGGGGGGGCACTGGATTTCATGATGCTCACATGATCTATGTCGGTTAAAGTTAAAGTTCCCAATGAATAAATGAGGTCAGCCTCAAATGAATCACATAGAGAAATGAATGATACCGAAGGTGTTAGGATAGGACAATTAAGAGGTGAGCTAAATTCAGGTAATGACATTAGGTTATTCCTGATCATTGCACATCAAACCCGATGAAAGTCTTAAACTACATCCTAGGTATAACTGGTGTTCACACTGGCCTATGAATGAACTGAAATGAGGTACGTATGAATGAATGAAGCAGACTCTGTGTTTGCTAAAGATGGCTCCCTAGTTGAGTTCCCATATGTTGAGCCCTCATTTTGGAAAGTCTTAAGGTCAAGTCCATGATAACAAGGTCTCATGGCATATGAATGAATAATATGAAGAAACTATGTGTTATATGTTATGTGCTATATGAAGATGTTATATGTTGTGTGTAGTACGATAATTATAATATGCATGTCACTCTCATTGCATAACTTTCCCAATCTCAATTTAGCAAGTCCACTGACTTGACTTCCAAAAATCATGTCATTAGGAAAGAGCTATTCTTTCTCGTGCATATCCCTGGTGTGTGCTTGCATATACCCATACTTAGTACAAGTGTGTACTAATTCCATACAAACATCTACTTTTAGATGCAGGCACAGGTGGGCGGTAGAGTTACAGATTCGTTGTTGCAGCTATCTGGACGTCAACATTCATTCGGAGTTTGATAGGTCCTCATGCTTTCGAGGATGCTACTGTTTTACATTCTAGCGTAGTTTTAGAGTTGAATTAGTGGAGCATGTTCCACTAGCGTTTCTTTCCTGTTTTGGTCAGACTTTGTATTGGTGCTATTTTGGCCGTTATACAATTAATACTTAATGAATTATTTCTTTCAGTTGCTTATCTCTTAAATGTTAGATGGTTGATGATGAACGCTTACGAAATATTACGAATGTTTAGCAAGTATGTTTAAAGAATCAAAAAAAAAAATTCAAAATTTCCGCTAAAATTAACCTATGTAAAGTAAGAATGACGTAAGTAGCCTTGTTTGCGACCTCTGAGAGGTCAACAATGCCGATCTCGTCTGGTGTCTAAATTTCGATCATGAAATTTAAAAGGAAGAAAAAACGTGGAAAAAATAATTGAAAACAGGGTTGAATTTATATATATATATATATATATATATATATATATATAAAATCCTAAAAAATATGGTGTAATCGTACTCAATTTATTATTTTTCTTTAAGAACTCTACAAATTATGTATGTGTTCCTTTTTTTTTTGGAAAAGTATTTATAAATTAAATAATCTTTCCACATCCTCCTAATTTAAAGATTTAAAGAATATAATTAAAATAATAATAATTAACTAAAGAAATTTAAAATCCAAAAATAAAAACTAAAAATACAAATCTAAAAGAAAAAAAATTGAAAGCGCGTAAAGTGTTTTTTAAAACAGTACTTTTTAAAACATAAACGTAACCAACTCTATTTTTTTGTGAAAAATATTTTTAATAGATAATAATAACAATAATAAAATAAATAAAAATTAATTAAATTAATTTAAAATCCTAAAATAAAAAAGATAAACAAATCTACACGTAAGAGTGTTTTTTAAAACATAAAAGTAATTAACTCAACTTT
>NC_028641.1:9099019-9158426 GCF_001406875.1 Solanum pennellii | reverse complement strand
TGAATGAAAGGTGATAGCGCTTACGTATCAACACTATAATTAATCTCTAATTTAACGTTTAAATAATCAACTAATATTAAATAGAATTAATTGGATATGTTAATAAAAGTAAAAGTTGTTTTTAAAAGAAAATTTACAATTTTTAGCCATTAAAAATTGTTAGTATTTTTTAAAAAGAAAAACGGTACAATTTTTTTAGCCAAACAAATGTAGTTAATTTAAATAATAAATTCCATTTTAAAACAAAATAGCAGTTTAAAACAATTTTAACAAAACAATTTTTAGTAAAGAATTTATGACTATTTTTTACTGCTAAAAATAAAAGTATAATTCCAATTAAAAAATAAATAAAAATATAATATTTAGATTAAATTTCAAAACAGGAATGTAAACCATAAAAAATTAAAACTCAAAAATTTTAAAAATAAAAATGAAGAACGTTCACATGAAATTTTGCTTTCAATGCCTAATTTTGTGACTATCAAGTATTATTCTTTTAAATATCTTAATTTAAAAATTATTGTGGATAAAGATACAATAACGGTCACTTGGTAATTTTTAAAATTTTAATTAACTTGCGTAATCACCCGTCAATTTCTCCCACATCCCCTATAACCATATTACCCCATTTTTAGATAATGTTCTCTTTATAAACCACAAAATAAAATGTTGATAATTTGATATTTCTCTAACTGCAACACTAGGCTATAATCAAAGGTATCATCCAACAAAGGTATGACATGATTTTGATCTATAAAATAGAAAGTTTATTCATCAAAATTACTATTTTTCTTTTCAATTGTCAAAAATTAGTTGCTCCTTTTACAGCAAAAGTATTGATTGGTGGAAAAATTTGCAAATTGTAATTGGTGATAAAGTCTTTAATTGTTAGAATTCTCTCTTTTATATTTTTACTAATTGAAAATGACATTTCACTAGAAGGAACTTATTAGAGGTTTTAAAGTATTGTATTTAAAAAATATGACTAAATAGAGTTAGAGAAGTTCAAAAATAATTTTAACGATCAAATTGCTAGAAATCTATGGTGACAACAAGAGAATTGTAAGACATCTTTTTTCATAAGTAAAACTGACTTTATATCTATTATATATATTTAAAAAATAACACAAATCAGCGCCATAAAAATTTAAAAAAATAATATAATATCCTTTTATATATGTATCTTAATTTAACCAAGAAGAAATAAGAAGAGTCACTAACTGAAAAATTCTTTTAAAAAATAAATATTACTGTTATAAACAATTTGTATTATAGTGAATGTCTAATTATGGGGAGTCCTTTTAGGATATGGTTAGGAATCCTACTTGGAGACCAAGTAAGGTTTTCCCTATAAATAAAGGGTTTTCTTTCTTTGTAAATAAGATTGGTGAAGATCAATGAATCCTGAATATACTTCAAGATGAATAAGAAATCTTTTATTTTCTCCCTACTTTATTATTCATCATAATTTATATTATTTCATAACACGTTATCAGCACGATTGTTCTATTCTTAAAGAATTACAAAGCAGACGGGAAAAGCGCAAAAGAGATCTTGCATAAGTTATGCAATAAGGTTCTTATATCTTCAAGGTATGATTTATCTTTATGTTATAATTATTTATGTAACAGATCTGGAGGTACCATCTAAAGTAAGTATTTAAAGAGACTCGTCGACTTTCTGTACGTTTAATTTTAACCGAATGGGAAGAGAATTCCTTAATTTATTTTAATAATTAAATAAGCACAATTTAGAGAAAGATATATTTTCAATCTTTATATGAGGTACGTGATCTATTAAAATATATCTATTAACTGCTAATGTTGATTATAAGAAATTATTAGTCTCAGTTTTGTGTGTAATTATAATATATAATCATATTAATAATCAATAAAAGTGATAAAATTGTAATTATTTTCAAAGGCTTGAGGTTGAGCCTCAATGTGGGTAAGACAATAAATTTAAGTTATATCGCACCAAAAGAATAAGACGATGGATTTATGTCCAATCGCACCAAGAGGCATCAGAGGTCTTGATGCTTTGTGATGAAAGATGTCGGATTCAAGTCCCTCATTGATTTATGGCATAGGACGTTGGGTTTGAGTCTCAATGCACCATATTGATGATATTGTGATGACTAATGGAAATAATGAGTTTTTGATAAAATTAGTCATAAAATATATCTCGTTGAAGCAGATCTATTCCCCAAAGTGAATGTAGCAGTGCATAAATGTCTAAAAGAAGACAATTGATTAAATGATGCACATGAATATGGAAGGAGGTACTAAGTTATCAAAATTTGATGTACTTAGATGATTGTGTTTCATTAATGAAGAATGAGAGCCTTTGATAAATGGTAAAAATACAGATCCATTCTTTAGAGTGAATGAGGTGATAAGCCACCATGCTAGACGTGAAAAAGATAGCAACCTTTCGTCAATGATGTGGTATCACCAATAATGTCTGTCTCTAAGAAGAAATTTATTATAGAAAAATTTCATGTTTTATCTTCAAGATTGTATTAGACAAGAATTAGTGCAATTGAGGCACATTCTATGATAAATAAGAAGTTTTCTAATTTCAATACTTTCTTAATTTGGCATAATTGTCTTTGACATCATTAGTCTATAATGTATAGACGAATTATTGAAAATTAAAATGGACATCCGTTGAAGAACCTAAAAATTCTTTTAAATGGTGAGTTTTCTTGTAATGATTGTTAGCAAGGCAAGCTAATTGTGAGACCATCATAAACGAAAGTTGAGATTGAATTCTCTGCGTTCTAGAAACATATAAAAATATTTGTGGACCTAGTCATCCACCTAGTGGATTGTTTAGACATTTAATGGTCCTAATAAATGTTTCTTCTATATGGTCTTATGTGTACCTATTATTATCTTGCAACTTGATGTTTGCAAAAATGTTGGCACAAATAATATGTTAAATGCACAATTTCTTCAAATTAGTTCATTCAATGATGGGATCACGACTCACCTAAAGGGTGAAGTAATTGAGAAGAAATAAATCTGAAAATAACTCTTGGATTAATAAAATTAAAATTTACTCATATAATAGTAAATCAGAAATTTACTAAAGCAAAAGGCACATGACGTCTAAACTTGGAGTTTATGAGTACTAATAATTTTATTAGTTGTCATGAATAATTTGGTCATCTCAAATATTTGAATACTGAGTAATGGACATACATTGAAAAACTAGAAGATTCTTCAAGAATTCTTTACGTTGCTTGTTCTCGTGATAAAGTTGATTCGATCAACAAAAGTTGGGACTAAATCCCTAAATTCTGAAATGTATAAAAGGTGAATATGAGTCCGTTCACCTATCGATAAAAAGATGTATCTATAACATAATCACATGTGTGTTTGTTGTCAACATATTGTTTGACATTCACAAAATTATTTGTGCAAAAATAATTGAGTTAAGAGCACAATTTCAGAATATGTAATCAAGATGATTTATCTTATAATATTGATAAATACTCAAGATGATGTGACACTAAATGTCTCAAATACTAAAATCATTGTTTATGAAAATAAAGTTTCATATGTTGATATAAAATACGATATTGCATACAAAAGTAATTGTACGCATCAGACCGATAAATTATGATCAAATTATCTTTCAATTGATTTATTGTCGGGGACCAAATATTTTTCATCTGATTATTTTGATATGTGGTATATAATCAATGAATATACATTGATGCACAAGGATATATTCTCCAAATATTGAGATATATGTTAGTTAATCTAACATAAAGGGGAGATTAGAAGCAACACAAGAGTTGTAAATACATCTATTAAATGTCCCTTAAGGATAAAGTCTATGACATGCATGAAGCATGATAGACTAATCAATTCTAACTAAAATAATCTTTGAAAAAGAGGGAGGATCAAAGAACAAAAATGATCATAATAAGGAGACAATGTGCTCTTGGAGAGCCTACGACATAACACTTTATGAAACCTCATGAGAGGGGTAGCTACCTAAAAATAATGAAGTGAAATGAGATCTCAATAAGTTATGTTGTATTGTGAATCGATACAAAATGATATATCGTTGACGATATCTTTGATACAATAGCGCGCAATATTGTAAAAGATTATGAGGATATGAATTCTACATCTATTAAAGCATACTTGTGTAGAAATAATTATCAAGTGAAAATTGGAATGGTGCATCTTGGTAAGCGTAAAGCTTATTTGACTTGCAATCTAGGCACTAGAAGATGTCATACATCTAACATTAAATGTTCTCACTTAACAAAATTGAGATGAAAATATCTGATGAGTTCAAAATCTAAAGCATATACAAGTTTTTGGAAAACTTATTTATCGTCCTCATAAGGATTAAATTAATTCAAAATGCATAGAGTATATATAAGTATTATTATGCAAGTTGACGACTAGAATTGAAACTCTTGAAGAGTTTTCAAAAGGCAATAAATTATTTGCGTAAAGAAGTCAAAGTAAGGAAATTGCAGAAATCTTTGATCCTGAAGGAAAGATTCATAAAGCAAGATAGAAGAAAGCTATTTCATCAAGGTTTTTCTACACTCATGAGCTCCCAAGAATGGTGATATCAATATGCAACATGTTTGTTCAAGTAATATTATAATTAATTTATCCACCAAGTCTCTACCAACTACAACTTTCAAGAAGATGATTCTCAAGATTGGAAGACGAAGTCTCTTGATGTTTTAATGAGGGGGAGTTAATACATGATGTACTCTTTTTTCCTCACAAGGTTTTGTCCCATTGGGTTTTCCTTGTAAGGTTTTTAATGAGGCATCCATAATGTGTATTATTAGATACGTGTACTCTTTTTCCTTCATTAGATTTTTTTTCCACTGGATTTTATCTAGTAAGATTTTAACGAGGCACATAATCTATCGATATTCAAGGGGGAGTGTTATAAACAATTTGTATTATAGTGAATGTCTAATTATGTGGAGTCCTTGTAGCATATGGTTAGAAATCCTACTTGGGGACCAAGTAAGGATTTCCCTATAAATAAAGGGTTTTCTTTCATTGTAAATAAGATTGGTGAAAGATCAATGAATCCGAAATATACTTCAAGATGAATAAGAAATCTTTTATCTTCTCCCTACTTTATTCTTCATCATAATTTATATTATTTCATAGCAATTACAAAATTATATTTTGCAAAGAAAAAGACATATGTAATTATATTTAATTATTTTAATATAGTGGGTCAGTATTGAAAATGAGTAATTTTAATTAATTAAAATTATTTAAATGAAATCAACAAAATTATATTTTGCAAGAAAGAAAAAGCACATGTAATTAATTGCACTTAATTGTTATAAAATAGTGGGATTAATTTTAAAAATCAATAATTATAATTAATTAAAATTATTTCAAATTCGTAATTTGCTTTTAAAGATAAATATTTATTTACAATGAGTCGTTTAGGACTCTAAATTAATAAAATATAATATTATGAAATAATAAATAAATTCAATTTTTGTAATGATTCAAATAAAAATTGAATAAATAAGTACTTAAGGTGATATAATTATTAATAAAAAAAGTTGAAATTTTAAGGGCATAATGGTCCTTTCACGTATTAATTAAAATAAATCAGATTTATATTAATTTAATTTAAATCCTATTTGACTAAGTCTTGAATTTAGTCTCCTAATCCTAATAACACACACTCTCTCTCTCTCACGTTGGTTTCTGCCAAATATAATTTCAAGAACTGAAAATACATCAAGAGTTATTCACAATTGAAGAACTCAAAAGAATTTTTAAGTAAAAGACAAAGTAATCAAAACGTCAAGGCTAAGAGAGGTTCGTCGAGTGAGGTGTACGTTGAAGTGAATTGGGTGTGGGTTGGAGGAGTTTATGGGCAACAACATCAGCGTTTGAACATCGATTAATGTATGGGTTTATTCTCTCTTGGTCCCTTTCCCAAGAGACCCCTTCAGGTTCAAGAATTTCATTCCGAAAACTATGGTTGTTCCCCTTTGTATGTCCTTGTCACTAGCTCCCTGTGAATTTTAGGTTGGGTATGATTGCTGGTAGATTTAGGTGTATATTATGTTTTCGTGATGAATATGATTATGTTTGTGTACTTGGAATAGTATGAAAGGCAATCATGTTTTTTTGAAATTATGTGTAAGTATGTTAAGGTGAATGAGGTGTAATGCTCCAAAAGTTAATGTATTATGGTTGTATATTTTTCGTGAATAAATTGAGGTAAGGCGTGAAGTTCATATGAAATGTTATGTAGCTTGATTGAGGGAGAAATTCTTGGCTAAACAGATCTATTAAAATGTACCTAAAACATTATAAATGAACAATGAAATTTCCCTAAGAACTAATGTGAAATTTGATGAAAAAGGTGCAGAAAAATCATGGAATAAATTTGCATAACCTGGAAATAGGCTTCAGAAAGAATCTGGAAATTTTTGGACGTCAAAGAAATAAAAAAAAATAATAACAAGTGAGGCATGCAGGGATCGAACCCAGGACCTCACTACAGCATGCTTAAAAAAAAAGAGGGAAGGGGCTAAAGGGAATGGAACCCCTTAGCTACTGGTTCGCTGGGAAGAAAAATAAAGGGAAAGAAATGGGGGTTGTGAGGATGGAACACGCGACCTGAGGGAAGGAGGAGGAGGAAAAAATTATTAAACAAATAAATGGGAGGAGTGGGATTCGAACCCACGACTTCCAGTAACGTGCGATAAAACAAAAGGGGATGCGAGGCGTGGGGATCGAACCCACGACCTCAGCGCTGAAGGGGGTGGAATAACAAGGAAATAAAGTGAGGCTGTGGGGATTCAATCTCACTACCACTCGCTCCTATAAAAAAAAAGATGGAGGGATTGTGGGGGTTCGAACACACAACCTCACAGCCTCCTCTTCAGCGAAATTAAAAGAAAAATAAGGGGGCTGTGGGGGTTCGAGCCCACCACCTCACAGCTTCCTCCTTAGCGAAATTAAAAGAAAAATAAGGGGGCTGTGGGGGTTCGAACCCACGACCTCCCTATTGTAGCAAATTTAATTCTAAAAATCAAAGAGGTTGTTGGGGCTCGAACCCCCAACCTTTCGGTTAACTAATAGTAAAATTAAAATAGAAAATTTATCCCTTTATGTAAATATTTAGATTTAAATTAGAATTCTAATTAAAATAGAAAATTTAATTCTTTCATGTAAATATTGAGATTTAATTTAGAATTCTAATAAAAATAGAAATTTTATTTACATGAGTAAAATATTCAAGAATAATGCCATCTACTTAGATCAAAAATCAAGATCTTAACATATATACAAGATACATAAGTCTTGTAATACAAAATCTAAGGAAAGTAATAATCACTTAACGAACTATGAATGAAGCCCCATTGTGTGTATGTATAGACACATAAGTCTAACATACGTTCAAAAATAAGTGAACCTAAGATGTATGTAATGAAATGATGAACCTTCGTAAGGTTAAATACGAGTGTAAGATACACCAAATGGTCAAGTGCATTGGCATATAATGAGATGAATTATGAAATGATGAACATTCACGTAATAAAAGGTGAGTAACTATGAAAAACAAAGGTGCTAATAATGAAGAATGTGGTGACAATCATGATGTGAGGCGAATGTATATGATGAGAGCAATCTCAAATGAGCCTAAGTAAATGTTACTAATACGTACTCACCAATGAGAGTGTAAAATAATGAAGAGACCTGTCTTTATGAACACTCTAATTAAAATATTGGGTTTAAAACACTTAATACTAATGATGAAATGAGAAATCATCTAATGAGTCATGATGTCCTCATACTAGAAACCAGCTTCCATGATGTATGAGTTGAATGTAATGAAACTTTATACTGATCACCGATAGGCTAGCTATGAGCGGTGATTCCTTCTTTCGGGAAGGGTGAAGGTTCACGTAACTTTCATGAGATGAGACTGTCCGGCTTGCCGGGTATGGGTCTCCATACATCTCCTAGTCTTTGAACCTATACTGCTAATATAGGGATCTGGCGAGGTTAAATTCTCATATACGCTAGCATGTTATTGAGTAACTTTGGCCGGTGATTTCACCTCTTTTCGGTGTGGGGGAGACACTGGATTTCATTATGCTCACATGATCTATGTCGGTTAAAGTTAAAGTTCCCAATGAATAAATGATGCCAGCCTCAAATGAATCATATAAAGAAATGAATGATACCGAAGGTGTTAGGATAGAGGTGAGCTAAATTCAGGTAATGAAATTAGGTTATTCCTGATCATTGCACAGCAAACCCGATGAAAGTCTTAAACTACATCCTAGGTATAACTGTTGTTCACACTGGCCTATGAATGAACTGAAATGAGGTACGTAAGAATGAATGAAGCAGGCTTTGTGTTTCCTAAAGAAGGGTCCCTAGTTGAGGTCCCATATGTTGAGCCCTCATTTTGGAAAGTCTTAAGGTCATGTCCATGATAACAAGCTCTCATGGCATATGAATGAATAATATGAAGAAACTATGTGTTATATGTTATGTGCTATATGAAGATGTTATGTGTTGTATGTAGTACGATAATTATAATATGCATGTCACTCTCATGGCATAACTTTTCCAATCTCAATTTGGCAAGTCCACTGACTTGACTTCCAAAAATCATGTCGTTAGGAAAGAGCTATTCTTTCTCATGCATGTCCCTGGTGTGTGCTTGCATGTACCCATACTTTGTACAAGTGTGTACTAATTCCATACAAACATCTACTTTTAGGTGCAGGCACAAGTGGGCGGTAGAGCAACAGATTCGTTGTTGCAGCTATCCGAACGCCAGCATTCATCAGGAGTTTGGTAGGTCCTCAAGCTTTTGAGGATGCTACTGTTTTACATTCTAGCATAGTTTTAGAGTTGAGTTAGTGGAGCATATTCCACTAGCGTTTCTTTCCTGTTTTGGTCAGACTTTGTATTGGTGCTATTTTGGCCGTTATACAATTAATACTTAATGAATTATTTCTTTCAGTTGCTTATCTCTTAAATGTTAGATGGTTGATGATGAACGCTTACGAAATATTACGAATGTTTAGCAAGTATGTTTAAAGAATCAAAAAAAAATTTAAAATTTCCGCTAAAATTAACCTATGTAAAGTAAAAATGACGTAAGTAGTCTTGTTTGCGACCTCTGAGAGGTCAACAACGCCGGTCTCGTATGGGTCTAAATTTCGATCATGAAAATTTTAAAGGAAGAAAAAGCGTGGAAAAAATAATTGAAAACAGGGTTGAATTTATATATATATATATATATATATATATATATATATAATCCTAAAAAATATGGTGTAATCGTACTCAATTTATTATTTTTCTTTAAGAACTCTACAAATAATGTATGTGTTCCTTTTTTTTTGGAAAAGTATTTCTAAATTAAATCATCTTTCCACATCC
Organism: Solanum pennellii; assembly: GCF_001406875.1. Taxonomy (NCBI): domain Eukaryota; kingdom Viridiplantae; phylum Streptophyta; class Magnoliopsida; order Solanales; family Solanaceae; genus Solanum; species Solanum pennellii. The sequence continues at coordinate 9,148,992 of NC_028641.1, read as the reverse complement.
TCCTAATTTAAAGATTTAAAGAATATAATTAAAATAATAATAATTAACTAAAGAAATTTAAAATCCAAAAATAAAAACTAAAAATATAAATCTAAAAGAAAAAAAATTGAAAGCACGTAAAGTGGTTTTTAAAACAGTACTTTTTAAAACATAAACGTAACCAACTCTATATTTTTGTGAAAAATATTTTTAATAGATAATAATAACAATAATAAAATAAATAAAAATTAATTAAATTAATTTAAAATCCTAAAATAAAAAAGATAAACAAATCTACACGTAAGAGTGTTTTTTAAAACATAAAAGTAATTAACTCAACTTTCTTTTTAGAAAATATTTTTTAACTCTTTCCATTTTTTTATAAAAATATTATTAAATTATATCACGATACATAACTTATTGTTATTTAATAATAATAGTAAAGCAATTTGAATCCAGATTAAAAAAAGACAAAGAAGCCACGTCTTTTAAGAAAAAACTTAAATTAGCCACGACAACATTTTAAATAATTAATTTAAAATTGAATTTCAGAAAATAACTAACCTTATCCCTAAAAAAAAATAATCTAAACATCATAACTCACATCTTCTAAAGTTAACTACATCATTCGCATCTTCTTAAATCAACTCTTCATAATTGACTCCAAACATGTGTAAAGAAAAAATCCAATGACACTTACAAAGACCATAAAAACATATTTAGAGGATGTATCGTAGTATATTGTGTATATATGTATCTTCTTTAATTGTTTGATTATGATTGAAGAAAAAAAAAATAATGATAAAGAAATGAAGAAATTCTAAAATATTTCATGGTGGATCATCATGTTTTCTTCCGTGTTTGATTTTTTTTTATATATATCATGTTTATTTTTTATTTATTTATTTTGTTTCACGTTTGACTCCTCTTTTATCTATTTTTATTTTTCTTTGTTTGAACAGATTGTAATCATATAATTGGAGGTAGTGGCTTTGTTGGCTCTGCAATATGCAATGATGTAGTGTCAAATAGCATAGAGATCACAAGTTTAAAAAGATATATGTAATATATGATTGAGTAGTTTAATATGGATTTCAATTATTAAATTTTTTCTTCTTATTTTGATAATGGTCAAATTCATTCTTTTTTTTCTTAGCGATTGAAGAATCAAAAAACAATCAAAGCATTTGTAGTCATGGATCTAACGGTACTTTTTCTTTGAGTTTTAAATTTTAAATTATATATTCAAATTGAATTAAGAATTTGAAGTTTACTGCATATCAGTGTTTCATGTTGAGTCCTAAAAATGTGCAATCATAAATCAATACATATTTATAATTTCTTCTTTTTTTTATTCAATTTTTGTAAGATTTTTATATTAATTATTTAAACTATTTTTTTTATAATCTATATATATAGACATAATCTATATCTATATCTACATATATAGTCTATATATAGGAGAGGTGATAACTCCTACTTATCAACACTATAATGAATTTCTAATTTAACGTTTAAATAATTCACTAATTAAATAGAATTAATTGAATATGTTAATAAAAGTAAAAGTTGTTTTTAAAAGAAAATTTATGGGTTTTTTAGCCATTAAAAATTGTTAGTATTTTTTAAAAAGAAAAACGTTACAACTTTTTTAGCCAAACAAATGTAGTTAATTTAAATAATAAATTTCATTTTAAAACAAAATAGCAATTTAAAACAATTTTAACAAAACGATTTTTAGTAAAGAATTTATTACTATTTTTTACTGCTATAAATAAAAGTATAATTCCAATTAAAAACTAAATAAAAATATAATATTTAGATTAAATTTCAAAACAGGAATGTAAACCATAAAAAATGAAAACTCAAAAATTTTAAAAATAAAAATGAAAAACGTTCACATGAAATTTTGCTTTCAATGCCTAATTTTGTGACTATCAGGTATTATCCTTTTAAATATCTTAATTTAAAAATTATTGTGGATAAAGATAAAATAACGATCACTTGGTAATTTTTAAAATTTTAAATAACTTATGTAACCACCCATCAATTTCTCCCACATCCCCTATAACCATATTACCCCATTTTCAGATAATGTCCTCTTCATAAACCACAAAAACATAAATTAGCCACGATAAAATTTTAAATAATTAATTTAAAATTTGAATTTCAAAAAATAACTAACCTTATTCTTAAAAAAAATCTAAACATCATAACTCACATCTTCGAAAAATAACTACATCATCCACATCTTCTTAAATCAACTCTTCATAATTGACTCCAAACATGTGTAAAGAAAAATCCGATGACACTTACAAAGATCATAAAAACATATTTAGAGGATGTATCGTAGTATATTGTGTGTATATATGTCTTCCTCAATTGTTTGATTATGATTGAAGGAAAAGAAAAAAGAAACTAACGATAAAAAGAAATGGAGAAATTCTAACCGTGTATCATCACAATAGCTCTTATGTGATTTTTGTCGGTTAGAGAAACTACCACACAAGTAAATTGTATTTTATATACACCGTTTATTTGTATTTGACGTACATCTTAGAGTTATATTGTATGTTGATATCATGTTTTAAACAAATTTTCTTTCTATTGCATGTTCAATTTTATATGAATTTAAGTGTGTAGTTATATAAATTTAAAATCAGAGAAAATAAAAATACTTCAACTTTAGTCCAAATCATTGTTACGATACCAAACGTTATGGAAAATCTTTTACCCATGAACTATTTAATAGTGTATTTTAAAAGTGTATATATGTTTCTACGTGGACATATTATGATTTATAATTATGCAATATTTTTTATGTCCACGTGAATACATATATACGATAATAAACTTTATGAAAGACCTTTTACCGTGAAGAAAAGTAACTCAGTCAGAAATACATATTTATATAACCAAGAAAAGCTGGATAAATTAGGTTTAAACTAGAGAAAAGACATAAAGTTACCATTGAAGTTGTATCAAATTTTCAAAAAGACACCTTAACTTTGAGTGTGTCCTATTATCCCACGAAACTATCTAAATCCACAATAAACATACCATTTTGACTATTTTTAACACCACTCGTGTTGTCACGAAATTTGGGGTCGTGAAGGACTGTTATACAGCTTCAGACCAACGTAAAATTGTCATGTGGCACTCCCAATTTGTCTTATTTTGAAAAAAATATAAAAACCCATGTATTGATTTTTTTTAAAGCTTTATTACGAATAGTTTTTACTTTTCAAATCTTTTTTCTCATCTTCTCTACCATGATTAGCTTACTCATATTTCTTAGACATCTATGCCTTCCTCCATTTTCTAAAAAACTAATGTTATTGTGTTCATTCTTATTCTTTTTTTTTCTCGAAAAACTAAGTAGTTTAGTGGTTTTTTTACTCCTACAAATCAAGTTTTAGATTTAGGATACTCGATTTGGGAGTAAGAAGTTGAAGAAGGAAGTTATTCAAATGTCATATTTTGACTTGGTGATATTTTGAGTATCTAGATTTTGATTATTTATCAATATTTATTTTCATAAATAAATTAATTGGTGGTAGTTTGACAAATAATTAATAATGTTTTCGAAAATTTTGTCCCGCCACAGCGAGTTTGACGGTTGTTCTACACAACGAAAGGAATGGCAAAAGTTAAGAACAAAGAATGAGGGTGAAGAAGAAAGAGAAACAGGAAAAAAGAAAAAAAAAGGAAAAAGAAAATTAAAAGAAAACAAAGAAATCGAATAAAAATACTGTAAAATTACTTTTAACACGTGTCAAGTGACTATTCGTGCGTGACTTACAAATATTTTTGTATAAGTGGTATTAGGTGAAAAATGGGGTATAGATACTATGGTGAAGTTGTTCAATGGGGTAATAGGAGACCCGCAAAGTTAAGGTGTCTTTTTGAAAATCTGGAACAACTTCAATGGTGATTTTATGTCTTTTCTCTGTAAACTACATTACAAAGTTCAAAAATCAAACTAAAACTCCAAGCAAAACACTAGGCTATAAGCAAAAATTCATACTAAAGAGTAAAAAGGCTATCTTTATATGGTATAAAATTTTCCATGTTCTTCATGTTGATGCTAACTTTCTTCATCACCCTCGTGTTCGTGTCATACACGTATAAATTTGAGTTCTTATGCTGAAGAATCAACACACCACCATTTCTAACTCCAGCAACTGGAACAAGTTTCCCAATATCTGGCATTGATATCGCGTATTTACCTGATGATTTCACATTCTTTGGACATAATCCATCAACTAGAACAAGTCTCCCAATATCTGACATTGATGTCTCGTATTTACTTGATGATTTCACATTCTTTGGAGATATATAATTTATCGACTCTTCCACGATACTATGTTTCTTGGACCAACATTCCCCTTCCAAATTCCAGACATCCATTCTTGTATCGAAATCATAATAGACAACAGAAAGAAATCCACCCAATTCCACCAATTCGTATCTTCCCCTTTGAATCAATTCCTCAGGTAAATAAGTTCTACTAAATTTCGTCTCGTTTACTTTCATTGAAATGATGTACTCTCTTGAATCAACATACCAATGCAGAATACGTCCTTTGATTGACACTGGATTCTTCCAACAAAAATTGAGCGGATTACATGGCCTGTCAGATACATCATCTGCCCATGGACCAGGAATTCGTTTCCAATGTAATTTACCATTAGCACCATTCAGATTGAGTATTTCGAAACCATAGGAATCTGAAACAACGTGCACCACTTTATATTGCTTCGTACTTGAGTCAAATCCAATTGCTGCACTACAACCATAAGCTTGATGTTGGCAACCTGAAGGACATTTTGGAATAGTAACGCAAATCTTTGTCGTTGGATTTATTACTTGTAGCTCCTTATTGTTCCGCGTATTGTTTATCAATAGAAATCCATCACAACTAGATTGAACCTGACCTAATCGATTGATCCCAAGATCACACGATTCACATTCAAGATCTTTTCCAATCTCTAACAACTCTGTTTTCATATGCCTTGCTGATGATGCTGCCTGTATCAGTAGAAACTCTGCTTTTGATTCCGCGAAATTTAGCTCAGCGAAGGATCTCTTGGAGAACATTTCTTTCCATGATTTACATACAGGCATGAAATTCTTGTAAATATGTCGCGCTGGAATCCTTATTAGGAATTCAAATACGATACATTCTGGAAAATATGACATATTACTACATGTATCATTGTTCTTTACTTGTTTCATTCCTCTGTTTTTCTTGTCGATTTTCTTATCATCTCTCTCTAATCTCAGTATATATTGCGCGAATTCAACGTCATCAATTTCATCCCCCATCGAGCTCTTTATATGTTTCTGAACAAAAATCAAACATTGTAATCATCAAAAACATACAACAACAACAAACATAACTAGTGAAATACCCCTACCTCGTGGAGGTAAGAAGACTATTCCTTGAGGAAACTCGGCTCGAGTATAACATAAAGGAAAAACACAACAACTAATAAGGAACAGTAACAACCACAAAATAATGTGATAATCTAAACACAATCAACAATAAGTGACGGTGGGATCAAAACATTGACACTATAAGAAAACGGCTAAACCCTTGAACCCATGTCTACTAACCTTCTATCCTATTACACGATCTCTATATCCTCCTATCTAAGATCATGTCCTTAATAATCTGGATTTGTCACATATCTGATCTAATCACTTCTCCTCAATATGATACACATTATGAAACTATGCGTAAATTAAACAACTATTCAAAGAAGTAAGATGTCATAATAATGTAACGTTTCATAAAGTATCAAGCTATACCTTATTTACTATTATAGCTATTGTAAAGAACATATCACAATATTTTATTCTATCCCTTCCACCTTCCAGAATGAGATGAATATTATACTGTTGATTTCTCATATGTTATTCAATTAATAGTTATTATATCTGATCAAAAAATATGATTTCTGAGACAATAACTATAAGAAAAATCAACCTGATGATTACTAGGTTATTTAATTTATGCATTAACGCTATAACTATAAAACTTAAACATGGATTAAAATTAGATCATAAAAGTTTTAATCGAACAGAAAATAACTCTTACTAATACATAAATTAGTAATTAGAAAACAATTAAAACGTGAATAAAATTGTAAATTAAGAAAACATACAATTTGATGTGGTCTGTTGTTGTTGTTAAAGAAAACCTGAGCACTCAAAATTTTTCAGGATAATGTGATAAACCTATTTGACTTGGTATTTATAGAAAGTTTTTTTCTCTGACCATGTGTAATTAAGAGTCCCGCTAAGAAAATAAATACTATTCCCTTCCATATTTGTTAGAAAAGGTTACAAAAAATAATTATTTTAATTTACCTGTTATTTATAAATTAATTATTTTTGTTTCTTTTTACTTTTAGTATTAAATATTCTTGAAATATGATTAACTAAGCCTGTTTGGATGGGCTTATAACTTTCAATATGGAAAAATTACGCGGTTAAACAAATTTATATTATTTAATTACTCATCATAGCCATGGTTTGCTATAATTATCACTCACGACTAACATTATACGTGGGCTGACTTCGAGTTTGTATATTGTCCACATTTGTATATGTATAATTCGTCATAATATACAAATACTAATGTATAATATACAATTATCTAACCGATATACATATACAATTTACCTCTCTCCCACTCGCTGCCCTCTCTCGCTCGCCTCTTTCCTCCTTCTCCCAATCTCGCTCGCATATCTCTTCCCTCTCCCAGTATAGCTCGCCTCTCTCCTCCCTCTCCCAATCTCACTTGCCATATATACAAATACATATGTATAATATACAATCATCTAATTGATATACATATATAATTCACCTCTCTCGCTTGCCTCTCTCCTCTTTCTCCGATCTCGCTCGACTCTCTCCTCCATATAACATGTAGCTACGGATTGTAATTATATGAAACTATAGCTATGGAGAGTAAATAGGCTTTTGATCAGTGGCTATATGTGAAAGTTCCTCTTTAAATATTAAGAGCACGTTCCTTTTCTTGGTTAACTCGTGAAGAAAAAGAAAACTGAATCATTTCTTAGTCCTTTTAAAACTTTACAATAGAAGAAGACGGAACTCATAGACAATTCCTTAAATCTATAGTAAATTTGATTTGAACACTTGAATTACGTTCTGCTTAAAACACACGATAATGAATTTCTAGTTTTCTACTAGACACTTTCTCGTCAAATTGTAAAAAACTATATGAGAATGTTGTCAATTTGTTTGAGGTCAGCTAGAAACATTGATGTGAAGTGCACTATGATACAAAATACATAATTTAAACCAAGATATACACCATAGTTTAATCAAGAATTACTAATTATTTTGCATAACAAAATTAATTAAAATTTGTGTATATTATTATTTAACATTGATTTTCAGATCAATATTATCCATTAGTGGTGGTAAAATATAAATTTTGATTTATAATGATTGAAACGTTTTTTTATTATTATATATTAAACCTACAATTAAAATACCATAATCTATAAAGGGTATTAAATGTTTCGTTTTAACAGTTTCGGCAATAAAAAAATGAATCAATAATTCAAATCCGTACGAGAAAGATCAAATAATTTACAATTTAAATATTGTAGGAACAACAATATTATAGCAATTATCAATACTTCTAATCATATGCTCGCAAAATTTTTAATCAATTTTTTGTTGGGCCCATGGCCATTTTATTGATTGACAAGCAAAATAGGTTTGGCCAAACGACCCAATAAGAAATAAATCCAGCCTAGAAATTAACCCTATAAACTTCCGCCTCATTCTCACTTTACTTGTATCCTTGTCGTCCATATGCTCCCATCCGGCGGTCGTAGAACCTCCAGCTTCGCGGTCTTCTTCTATGGGTTTGGTGCCTTCATGCTCCACCCTTCCTCCACTTTTGGCAGCTCACATAAGAGCATTCACTACTAAAAGGTGACTCTTCTTCCTTCCTTTCTTTTGCCTCATTTTCCATTTCTTGATATTTAATCAGTGGTTACCTTTGTTTGTGAAGTACTGTGAAGTCCACCAGTGTGTGGAAATCTTGGAGGTAGCTATTGTGAGTGTGCCATATGAACACAGGTTCCTTCTCTCCTTCTTTAGGATGCACTTTCCCCCGACCCTCCTTTCTTTTCTTTCCCTCCTTTGAATTGTTCAAGTTAAATTTGTGCTTCAAACACACTTTTTCTTTGGTTTCGAGCTGACCTCCATGCTTTCTTGTTAGAGATGATATTTTACCCCTGCCTGTTTGGTGAAAGTTTTAACGTGTTGATGTTGACTAGCAAGAGCTTTGTTAATGTACCTGTAATGACCCCCCCCCCCATGTAGGCGTTCTCTTATGTAATTATTTCTGGATCACCCCTTCCCTTCCAGATTATGAACCTGATTCTAATTTGTCATGTGGTTTAATATATTTTATTTTTATCCTGATGGATGGCATCTGTGCTTTGTCAATATTAATTATGCGCTTTCATGTTGTTGGTAATTCCGCAGACCCAGTGAATTCTCTTTTGTCTATGCTAATGATTGCTAGATTAGCTAAATAATCCGCCATTTCATTGCCCTCCCTAAAAATATATTGAACTTTAACATTTTGTTGTTGTACTTCTTTGATTATTTCATCCCTGATTTCTGCAATTTCCCATGATACTTTTCGTGTCTGCTAAATAAGGTTCTTTAGAGTGAGTGAATAACTTTTAATAACCATATTGTTCTGTAAACTATTCAGTGCACTAAACCTTAAGCCTCTTGTAATGCTCTTGTCTCCGCTTCTATATTCATAGTAATACCAATTTTGTCTGCTTGTGCATAGATGAAGTCTCCAGTTTTGTTTCTTATGAAGAAACCATACACGCCCTCCCCTGTATATACTTTACTCGCACTATTTATATTACAGTTCAATTTATCTTCCTTTTGTAGCTTTCATTTTACAATCTGGTAGTAAATCCTTGGCTTATAAGCTCCTATTATTTTCACATTTCAGGCCAAGATTTCCCATTTATTTTGAACTTTGAATTGTTAACTATCACCAGCAATTAAATGCTCCTTTCCACTTGTTGTAACAACTCATCAAAGGTGGACTGACCCAATGCTTGATATGATTCCTTTTCTTCAACAAATCCACATAATGAGAGTTGACATAACTCTAAAAATATGCTTGAGTTTTGTAGGAGCTTCCACATACGAGTAGCTCTTTATCATCTTCATCGAATTTCTGCTTTCTGTATGCAAACCTGCTCATGAAACAAAATACTTCCAAAGCTTTTGGGCAATGTTAGATGTTAGAAAAAGATTTGACATTGTTTTTATTTGTTGTGTCTCATAACACCAACACCGGAGACAGTGTTCATTCTCATTCTCCTTAATTGTCATTTGTGGCAATCATTCCTTTCCACACCCTCCATAAAAAGAAATTAATCTTGAAAGGCAAGATTTTTTAATTGAAAAGAACTCTTTGAGTTTCCCATCCATCAAGGTTTATCTTGATTTCCTGTATTCATTACCGGAGAGATAGAATTCACAATATGATCAGTCATTTCTTCAGAAATATATTGTATGAGTTTCCTCCTATCCCACTGATTTTCTATAATAAAATTTCACCTCCATCTCCTCCTCTCCCTTTTATTTTCTTTCACATAGTACCAATCCACTTGTTTTGTCCAATCATCTTTCTCCATACACGAGATTCCCCTTGTCGTTGTGCCACAATTGGATGCCATCTTTTTACAATATTTGTTCACATAAATTCACTCCACAAATAATTAGTGGATGTTCTGAATATCCATCATAATTTAGCAAATAGAGCGTCTGATACATCATGCATCGATCTGAATCCCGCTCCTCCCTCTGATTTTGTTAAGCACATTGTTTCCCATGCAATCTAGTGTTTCCCTTTCTTACTCCTCCCGCGTGACTCCAAAAACTTTGTCATAATCTTATTAATCTGATTTATTACTCCATTAGGAGGATTCATAGCAGACATAAGATAAATACACATTGATTTTAAAACATGAGCCATTAAAACATACATCCCCACCATAAGTCAAAAGTCGATTCTGCCATCTCATATCTCTTTTGGCAACTTTTTTTTATCATATCTTCAAAATATGACTTCTTTTTCCTCTTGTAAAAATTGGCATCCAAGATACATAAAAGGATAGACACCTTGTGAGACTTTAGTAGTTCTTTTAATCCTCTAATAAAATAGAATGACAAACCTTTTCATGCAGATATACACAACTCATGTTTAGGTTTATGAGCTGCCCTGACAGATAGTCAAATCTCCGCAGAATCTTCATCATTGTTTTCATTAACCTCTTATTCGATGAACAAAAAAGGATTGCATCATCCGTATAAGACAAATGAGTAATCTCTCTACTCCATTTTGGCATCACAAATCTTTTGAATTTTGAATCCTCATTTAGCTTGTTGCTAGTTGATACATACCTTTGTTTCTATAATGAACAAAGTGGGGGAGAGGGGATCACCTTGCTTCAGTCCTAAGAAGATTGAGAAAAACAAAAGACTAGCCATTAATTAACACGGAGTACTAGTAATTAGATATTAATCTCAACACGATATAAATAATCCTCTCATCAGACAAAAGTCTTCTCATAACTTGAATAAAAAATATCCCTAACACCCTATCATATGCTTCAATCATGTACAACTTCACCACAACATCATGGTATTCATTCCTCTTGTTTATGTCTCTAATTATCTCTTGCCTTTGTAAAATATTTTCAACAATACTTCTTCCTTTCATAAACCCCGACTGATTCTTAGAGATAATATCAGGAAAAACTCGAATTTTTCTTTCATGCAATACCTTTGACAAATCTTATTAGCAAAAAAGCTCAAGCTGATAGGTCATAAATCTGAAAATTTAGTGACCTTGTCCGGAATTTGAACTACATTCGTGTGAGAAATATGTTGGTATTTCACCACTACAGAAAATAACCATCACCATCAACCATATACCTTTCTTTATAATCTCCCAACATGTTTGAAAAATTCGTCTGAAAATCCATTTGGCCCACATGCGTTCTCTTTATTCAAGTTGAACACTGCTTCCTTAACTACTTCCTCTGTAGGCGCCCTTGTCATTTCGATATTCTATTTATAGTTATATTTCGGCTTGATTCTCATATCTTCGACCCTCTTTAGATTGTTCACTAACATTAACTGCTTCCTCTCCTATGTATAAAATGGTACGTATCGTATCCCCTGCTCTGTCTGAATTTCGTTAATCATCAGTTTCCTCATTCCTTTCACAAAGAAATGAAAAAACCTCTTATTTCTATCTTTTTTAATTAATCATTGCATCCCATTCTTTTGTTTCTTGTAATCCTCTTCTAGTTGATGATATTTTCTTAGAGAATCTTCAGCTTTAAATAAATTTTATTTATTTGCCATTGAAGGGTTCATTAGCAATATCCTCCATATCTTCAAAGATATATTCTCATATATTTTATTACTTCACTACATATCGGATACACTATTGTTATGATAATATCCAACTTCAAGAAGTCTTTTGCTCCAACTTCCATCTTTTTTCATCATTAAATGCTTGATTGCCTGACTTCTTTAACTCCAAGTCTAAAAATTCAAAGATTTCAAGTTAGTTTAGTTAATTAAATTATAAGAATGACACTTAAAACTCAAGAAAAAAGGTAATTCATATGTCGATAATTTGTCAACTTATCACTTATACGAGGCTTATGACATTGAGGAAAGAGAAAAGGCTCTCACATAAAGTTCCTCTAGAAGCTCCTCGTTAAAAGATAGGGTTGTTCAAGTAACTCTTTCCCAACTTCAAGAAGTCCTTTGTTGCATTCCTCCTCAAACCAAAAACACGAGCTAGGAAATCATTTTCTTTTTTCACAGCACACAAAGAACAAGAAGAGCACTACAATTTCGAAACCAGGTTTTAAGTCTCAAAAACCTAAAAGAAATCACCAAAGAGTAAAGGGAAAAATTGAAGTGCAGATAGACCTAACAGGTGACATCATATACTAGTTTCTAAAGAAAAAGTAAGAGAGAAAGAAAAAAAGATGGGTTAGATGAAAAATAGAGCGCATACATCACAAGCAACACATATCTGTCAATGAGTGAGTAGGACTATTTGACAGATCTGCACTGCCTATGGTGTATGCTCCCCATTTTCATATAACCCCTCATTTTCTCTCCGTCCCTCTTACTTGTTCTCTGTAAACTACTATCTGGCGTTACCGTTTAGGTCTTTCTACACTTCAATTTTTTCCTTTGCTCTCTAGTGATTTCTTTGGGGTTTTTGAGAATTAAAACCTGGTTTCAAAATTGCGGTGCTCTTCTTGTTCTTTGTCTGTTGTGAAAAAAAAGAAATGATTTCCCTGACACGTGCTTCTGTTTCTGAGTACAAATGCAACAAAAGACTTCTTGAAGTTGGCAAATAGCTATTTCAGCATCCCCCCATCTTCTAAAGAGGAGCTTCTGGAGAAACTTGTTGTGAGAGACTTTTCTTTTTCTTTCCTCAATGTCATAAGCCTTGTATAAGACGTGAGTTGAAAAAATTACCAACATATGAATTACCTTTTTTTCTTGAGTTTTAAGTGTCTTTGAATATAATTTATTAATCTAAACAAACTTAAATTGGTGGATTTCAGGAATTGGAGCTAAAGAAGTCAAGCGATCAAGTATTTGATCAAGAATGATGTAAAAAAGATGGAAGTTGGAGCAAAAGAATAATAAAAGTAAAGATTGAGAAGTCAAAAAAATCATGCCCAAGTTTAGTTTCCATGGAGACGTTTATGAGGGTAGAAGAGCTTGAATTTGGCTAAGTATGGAAAAGAAACAAGTCTGTCTCACTCCACGAAATGAAAATAGGGAGACAAAAATTGGAATGTCTCCACGATTTTGCTCCACGAAATTGGCAGCAGAAGGTCATCTTTGTCCATATTTTGAGAGTTATATAAATATGAATTAGGTCATTTTTCTTGCGGTGTTGTTGATTTGACCAGTCTAGGAGGAGTATCTCTAGTTAACTTTTCAAGGATTAAGAGATTTTTACCATAGAGTTTGCATCTTCTTATTTGTATAATCTTGAACTATGTTTATTATTATATTTCATATTGTATTTTCTTTTTCTAGTATGAGTAGCTTAACCTATTATTTGGAGTTGTAGACTCTTATGACTATATGTGATTGAATACTATCTTATCTTGCTTATTATTATTTGGGTTGTGATTATCTACTTGTTTACAATCTTATTTGTGAGGTTGCAAATTAGCCCTATATATTTATTTCTTGCTCGAAAAGGTGAAACTTGAACGGATCTAGCATTGATTTTCATATCAATGTTATCCATAAATTGTGATAAATATATACAATTTGATTTATAATGGATTGTAATGTTTGTTTTGATAATATATGAAACCTACAATCAAAATACCATAATCTATTAAAGATACCATAATTTACAATGGTGGTAAATATGTCAATTTAACAACTTCAATAATAATAAAAAATGAATCAACAATTCAATTCCGTACAAGAAAGATCAAATAATTTACAATTAACTATCGTAGGAACAACAATATCATAGCAATTATCAATAATTATGATCATATTTTGTTATGAACTAAGGTCAACCCAATATGGATGCCAGAGTCATGGAAGTAGTTATTGGGCTGACAAGAGCAATTGGGCCGAGAACAAGCAACAGGGCCAGGCTAATTGTGAATCCGGGTTGAGAAGTCGGTGTGGGAACGGTTCCATCAAAAAGGATAATGGTTATGTGATTTAGGATTATGACAATTGTTAAAAAACATGAAAATAAATACATAAATATATTTTAGCAAAAATAGACACCAAGTTTGAAATTCAACAAAGAGAAAAAAAAAACTAGAAAGGATGTAAAATGAGAAACGAAAAACTCTAAATATTTGTATTCTATATATAAGGGGAGGGGGAGTTATCTTTAGAGTCATGTAATTTAGTTGAATCATTGTAATTAATCTGTAGATAAGAGTGAAATCATTACTAATTGCAAAACAATTGATTTGAAATTCAAAATATCTTCTAATATAATAATTAGATTATACAACATTAGATATTTGAGTTAAAGTTGGATAAGATAGATTGCTATGTTTAAATGTGAATTATTTATGTGGATATGGTATAAATAGCAAAGCTGACTCTTTGCTTATGTAACAATAAAAATTCCGTAGGCAAACTTCATGGCCTAATGAAATTTTTAATCGTTACATAAACAAAGAGTTATCTTTGCTATTTATACCATATCCACATAAATAATTCACATTTAAACATAGAAATCTATCATATCCAACTCTAACTCAAATATCTAATGTAGTATAATATAATTATCATATTAGAAGATATTTTGAATTTCAAATTAATTGTTTTGTAATTAGTAATGATTTCAGTCTTATCTACAGAATTAATTACAATAATTCAACTAAATTACATGAATCTAAAGATAACTCCCCCTCCCCTTATATATAGAATACAAACTTTTAGAGTTTTGCGTTTCTCATTTTACATCCTTTCTAGTTTTTTTTTTCTCTTTGTTGAATTTCAAACTTGATGTCTATTTTTTAAATTTCAAACTGGTACTGGATGGATTCAGCGGCGGCAATCCAACTGGGTGGATTTTTAGGGCAGAGCAGTATTTTACGTATCTTGGTTTCTCGAAAAAGGAATGGCTAACCCTTGCTCCCTTTTATATAGATGGTGATGCTTATGATTGGTTCCAATAATTATATCGCAACAAACAATTTTTTGATTAGAAACATGTCACTGAGAAATTGGCCTGGCAATTTTTTAATGACTCATATGCTTACCATATTTCTTGCATTATCCTTCTTTCGATTGCACTTTCCCCCCTTTATATCTGCCCCTGCTTTATTTTCTTTCCCTCCTTTGAATCGTTCCAGTTGAATTCGTGCTTCAAGCCCTCTTCTACTTTGGTTCGAGCTAAACTCCATGCTTTCTTGTTAGAGATGATGTCGTACCCCTGCTTGTTTGGTGAATGTTTTTGCGTGCTAATGTAGATTAGCAAAAGCTTTGTTAATGCAACTATAATGACCCCCTATGTAGGCATTCTCTTATGTAATTAATTCGGTTGCACCCTTTCCCTTCCAGATTAGGAACCTGATTCTGACTTGTCATGTAGTTTTATCTTTTTTGTTTTTATCCTGATGGATATATAGGAACTGCTTTGTCAATATTAATGATGCTCTTTCCTATTATTGGTAATTTTGCGAACTCGCTCAATTTCGTGCCAATGATTGCTATTTAGCTAAATAACATGTCATTTGATTGTCATCCCTTAAAATATATTGATCTATAACATTTTGTTGTTGTACTTCTCTTATTATTTCATCCATGATTTCGGTAATTTTTCATTATACTCTCCATGTCTGTTGAATAATGTTCTTTAGAGTGAATGAATCAGTTTTAATAACTATGTTCTGTAAACTATTAATTGCACTAAACCTCAAGGCCTCTTGCATTGCTCTTGCCTCCGCTTCTATATATATTCCTGGCAATACCAATTCCGTCTGCTTGTGCATAGATGAGGTCTCCAGTTTTGTTTCTTATGCAGAAACTATATGCACTCTCCCCTGTATATCCTTTACTCGCGCCATATGTATTACACTTCAATTAATCTTCCTCCGGTAGCTTTCCATTGTACAATCTGGTAGTAAATCCTTGGCTTATAAGTTCCTATTATTTTCACTATTTCAGGCCAAGATTTCCCCCTTTTTTTGAACTCTAAATATGTTAACCATCAGAATCAATTGAACTCTAAATTGCCATTAATCAAGATCAAGTCACCATAAAAGAAATTCAATCGATGCATAATAATGAAGTACTCATAATCGAAATCAGAGAAGTCAAAGAGGAGATGCTCGAGAGTAGAAGAGATTCAAAAACCTTTGTGAAATCAAGATCATCTACCTCCATATAGCGACCTTCAAGAGATAGTGTTACTAGATGAGAGACATTCTTTAAAATTAATATAGCATGTGAAATTGAGTGTACATTCTCAACGTGGGGACATTAATTTCAATTGTATCTAAGTTTTCTAAGATAACCAACACCAATTGCTCAAGCAACCGGCAATGATATATTAAACTTTTCAACGGTTCAAAAGAAATTATGACTTCACATAATTCTGAGCTAATTATCCTATTAAATCCTTTAAATGCCAAAGAATGATGTATTGAGCAATTATGAAGACTTAAATAGATGCCTCAATTGCGAAAATGTGAACATGTGAAAACTGAAGAAGGCAATTTGTATGGGTTTTCGAATGAAAAGGTAAAGAACAAGATGTTAAATGCCATTTCTAGAGAGGAAATAAATGAAGTTGTCAATTCAGGAGAATTTTTATAATTAACGATGTCAAAGGATAAACTTAGTAATGGATCCCTCGTGAATAGTCAACAACTGGCAAATAAACTTTTGAAATTTAACGGTAGGGTATAGTTGATGTTGATTTGCTTATATAATATTAGCTATAAAATAAAAAATTAATGTATACGTAGATAATCTTATAGGCATAAGTGACTCACTTTTTTTTATTAGACTTAGTTAACTAAGATGTGACTATTTGTAAAAAAATATTATAAGATATGACTACTTGTAAAAAAAATTATAAATAATTACAACGTGTCATTTTTATTTTTCCTCTCCCTCCCTGATTTTTCATTTTATCTATATCTCTTAAAAAGTATTTTTTTCAATACAAGGAGCTCACAAGGTACGATATATTTTACTTGCATTGGAGGTTTTAAATTTTATTATAAATTTTAATTAGGATTTAATTTGTGTTTTTTTTTTTTGCAGAAGTTGATATTTATTTTGTTTGAAATTTGTAAGATCACTATTTAGCATCATTAGTATACTAACAAGTTTTATAACCATTTTTGTGAAGATTGCAGAGGTAACAGGTTATTATGATTGTTTTATACGTCGAATAATATGTGTAGTAAAATAATTATATTAATTGTGAATTTATGGTATGTTAGATTCTCATGTAATTATTGTTCACCATCTTAGTTGGAGATTCAGATTTGAAAATATCCTAACCTACTTGGAACATACATATATCGTGTTGTGAAACGGATTTAAACACATGTAATTACTTCTTTAATTTGTTTCTAATCACATTTAAATATAGTATGAAGGTTTAGACTTTGTAATATTTTAATATAAATTATTTTACATATACAAATAAATAAAGAGTTTATTCATAAATAATAATATACATAGTGTTATAAGTAAATAAATTGTATGAGTTTTCCGTGACGGAGAGGTATAGCAAAAAGTTTGTTTGTTTAAAATTAATGTAATTATTCTAAATTTAAGTTTATTTCACAGAATAAAAATAAAGTTAAAATTGTTTGTGCATAAAATTACAAGAAAAATGCAAAAAGAGTATAAAATAAAAATAAATGAACATGTTTTTACAAAAAAAAATATAGATTTTACAATAAAAGAATTATATTTAGAATTCTATGTTGAGAAAAAAAAGTTAAAAATAAATAAATTATGTAATATAGTTTGTTAGTTTGGATTAAAGAAGTTATTTTACATTTCAATTGAAACGTACATTTTTTTTAATTATTTAAGTTAACCAGTAAATTATAAGTAAGCAAATAAATTATGTAATATAGTTTGTTATTTTAAAATTATATATATCTTTTAATAGCTATATTTTAAAAAAATATTATTAAGGGAAAACGGATCCTTAAGCCAAGTAATGGTAAAACAAAAAAAAAGTCAAATTGACATTTTCCGTTTTTACATTTCATTTTTTATTAAAATTGTCTTCTCATAATATCCATGCAAAACATATCATATGTATAAAAAAAATAATTACTTTGAATGGGAGCAACCAAATTAATTGATTTTTGGAAATAAATTTAGAACAATATAATCCAACTAAAGAAATTATATAAAATATTATATAATTACATAATTACTTTTAATATCATACAATTGATATATTTTTTTAAAGAAAAAATTACAAAATTTAAAAGAATATTTGTAATTTTGAATAATTTATAAAATAAATAAGTAAATGAAATAATATAAAAAATTACTGTCAAATTTAAATAATGAAATAAGTTTATATATTAATTTATTTGCATAAAAATTCTATTATTACCTATTAAATGAAGTTGATTTTTAAAAGTATGAGATTTTACAAATGAACAGCCACAATCGATGAATTACAGAATTCAGAAAAAATGCGAATAAAGATCCGGTCACGTATACTTAGGTCAAGTAATATTTAATGGCCTTACAGATTCATGCCATGTGTACTGTATAATAATTTATGGTTGAGATCCATTTAAATTATACGCTTATTAATTATAATAATAAAAACAAAAAAGTTGTCAACTTTTTAATTTTTTAGAACTATGAAATAAAGCAATTATGTGTACTCAAACTAATATTTTCAAGAAAAAAAAAATTTAAGATTGATAGGATATACAAACTTTTTGACTTTTTACACGACAAACTTGTTCATGAGTAATTTCACTCATGTTTTCTCTAAATTCTGATGTAATCTCCAAGAATAGATCAAATTTAAAAGGAAAAAGGGTCAAATATGCCCCTAAACTATTCAAAAAGATCTAGATATACCCCCGTTTAAAGTTTGGTCCATTTATACTCTGGCCGACCAAAATTTGGTCTACATGGGCCCTTATGTGCGTTAGTTGGTCAACTCGAAATATCAAACTCATTTTACTTTTCTTTAAATGTCAAATTATTTTTTCGCGTCATTTTTATATATTATCACTTGGCATTTATATTAAAGAGAAAGGGGTCACTTGTGCCCCTAATTATCTGATCCAATTTTAAATAACCTATATGACCCAACCCATCTTTTAAATAACCTATATGGATCGGATTAGGGGCATAATTGAACCATTTAAAAGGAGAACGGTATGGTACTCTGATTGAAACCGCCGAGGAATCAATGACCCGACAATTTAAGGATAAGGAACTCGAGGTTGGCAAAGCGTTTCAGCGCAACGCAGAGCTAATGGCGCATGCAGCACAACTGAGTGCAGAGGCGTAAGCCTGGCAGGCTAGAACGAAGGGATTCACCACAACAATGCTACAGGCACAGCTGCAAGCTGTAGCAGGCGATGATGATGTAAATAACAGAATAATTCACACATATATGTGTCAGATTAGGGTTATAATTGAACTAGTGTTTTAAAATTGGGTCGGATAATTTGGGGCATAAGTGACCCCTTTGTCTTTTAATATAAATGTCAAGTGATAATATATAAAAATGACATGGAAATTTCATTTGACATTTAAAGAAAAGTAAATTGAGTTGGATATTTCGAGTTGGTCAACTAACGCCTATAAGTGCATATGTAGACCAAAAGTTGGATGATGAGGGTATAAATGGATCAAACTTTAAACGGGGGTATATCTAGACCTTTTCGAATTGTTTACGGGCATATTTGACCCTTTTCCCAATTTAAAAACACAATTGAGTTCTAAACAATAATTTAACTAAAGAACATAATAATACATTCTTTTAAAAAAATTAATTGGAGGTTTTCAAATAATTATAAACATATATTTATTCAGATTTTTCAAAAATGTCCGATTCTTTTAAAATTAGTATAATATAAAAAAATTAATACAAGTACGAGGTTTGGCAGGCAAAAAATTCGGGAAGTCCACATATTTCTGTCAGTCTTATTTTTTTCTTGAAAATATTAGTTAGGGTACACTTAATTATTTTATTTGATAGTATTAAAAAATAAAAATAATTGACCCTTTTGTTGTTTTTATTATTAAAATGAATATAATTTAAATCAATCTGAATCACAAAATTATTATACAATACACATGGCTAAATCTATAACGCCATAGAACATTACTTGACCTAATTATACTTGACCGGATATCCCAAAAATGCATATATAACAATATAAATCAAAGGAGTTCAATCAACAAAAATAAACAGACTGAAATTAGAAGAAAAACTCACAACTCCGACGGGAGAGTGGTTGGTGAATGAATTTGGTTCCATTCGATCAAAATAATACTCTATTATATATTTAATTTAGTGATCTTATTGATACAAACAATTAAGTTGAGTGATTTTACCGATACAAAATAAAGTTTAATGACTTTGCTAGATAAATTTTAAAAGTTGAGTGACCTTTTGAAATATT
Source organism: Solanum pennellii (assembly GCF_001406875.1). Lineage (NCBI taxonomy): Eukaryota > Viridiplantae > Streptophyta > Magnoliopsida > Solanales > Solanaceae > Solanum > Solanum pennellii. Next base: position 9,128,752 of record NC_028641.1, on the reverse strand, counting down.
AATTCTAGTTTTAATGTGTATGCAATTTACAAATTGTTCAAACTATATACAATTAGAAACCACATGTAAACCAACAAATAATATACTATTCAATTCAGATCACAAACGTCATGTGGTGATATATATGCCTTTTCAATTAGTAAATGTAAACAACTTACATTTTAAATATTGTATTGATGTGTATTGCATTTATTTATTAATAAACAACTCCCATTAAATAATAAAATTTGTAAGCTAATTTATTTAAATAAATTTACTAGTACAAATATAAAACATAACATAAATAAAATGATTTGAGGAATATTTTTGTCTTTACATAGATAATCTCATGGTATTAAATCCAATGTATTACTAATACCACCACATAGAAGATATTAATAATACCTCCTATAATACCATGAAGGGTGTATAACTAATCAATGAATTAGTTGTACTTAGGCTCAAAAATTGGTAACAACCGGGTTCAATCGTTATAAAAATGCCAACAAGGGAAATTTGGGCCAGAAAAACTTTTTTTTTTTTTTATAGTATTAGGGTTTTCCCAACCTTGTCTAGATTTGGAGGAAATCAGAGTCATCAAGGTGTAGAGAAATCTGGTAGTAACCGGGCGGAGTAAATACGATTTTGATTTCATGAATAGATAGATAACTCTTTAAGGAATCCGTACGTCTATATATAATCGAATTTGGATAAGTAGATCTCCAGAAATCGATCTTAGCACTAAGGGTATTTTCTACGCGTTGTGGGTTAAAAGTGTGTTGTAAAAAGGGGGAATTGAAATTCTTTTGAGAAGTTTCTATCTCACTTTGTGTCGCTGTTGCGGTAGCTGGGCCGCTTTAGCGGAATGGTGGCCGCTGTGGCGGACGAGACGGGACTTAAAAATCGTATTTTTGGGGAGGGCTTACTGTTTCGAAAATGCCGCTATAGCGGGATTTTACGCCATTGTAGTGTCGCTGCTACAACAGGATGGGTGCCGTTGTAGTGTGACAGATTCGAATTAAGTAGTTAATAAAATCCCTAAATGACCTTATTTAACACTTTTCAACTTTTAGAGCTAAAGAAAAAAAAACCAGGCGACCCTAACTCGTTTCCCACCATTCTTGGGGCTACTTTTTAAAAGGTAAGTTTTGAACTCCTCAAATCCATTTTTCAAGCCGTAGAACATAATTGAAAGGGTCAATATTGATGGGGTAGGTTTTCTTGAAAATTTTTATGATGGAAACAACCCTAGTCCAAATACTAGAGATCATGTGTATGGTCAAGGGTTGTGAGTGTTATGCTTTTTACTATCTTTAGAAAAATCATTTTTCGAAATGTTCTAAGTACAAAACAATTTGAGAAAATACTTAGAAAAGAGTCACCACTTAATTTCTAAGAAATTAAGAAAACTTATTTAAAAAGACTCTAACAAATTAAGTCTTTAAAGTTTAGAGAAAATGGGTAAGAGATTTTTACTTACGCTTCAAGAAGGTTTTTAAGGCATTTGAAGCGCCTGCTAACACACGGTTATCCTATGACTTAGATTAAATATAGTTTGACTAGTTTTTGAAAATGATTAAATTGATATAATAATTAACAATATTCAATTGACTTGAGAAAATAGTTAAAGAAAAATTTTATCTTTAGAAAATTAGACCTTAATGAAAACATTTGATCAAATTACAATTGATTGGAACTTTAACAAAATTAGATTTATTAGAATTAACTTGACTCATTTAAAATACTAATTTAAACTAAATTGAGTAAATTAGAGCATGAAAATCTATTTTAAATTAATGGAAGAACTGATAAAAGTTTTAACTAAATATATTGAATATAGGTATAAGAGTTGATAAAAATAGGTTTTATTAAGATAAACTAACATAAATAATATGGTTCGCCTTTTGGGAAATTATAATTCTTAAGTTAGAGTTAATAAACAACAAAGAAATACACAATTAAATAAGTTAAGGGTAAAGGAGAAATTGAATTTGGGTCCCTTCTTGGGCCTGCTGTAGTTGCGTTTGGGCTTCAGCCTCTTTTTTTTTCCTGAAAATATTGTTGTATACAATGAATGCATACTGCTGTATGCAATCTGTATACAGCTCGTTTGGGATTTTTTTGAGACCGGAGTTTCCTGTTTTCAATATGTATTTCAGCATTTGACATGTGTATCTGCATTTTTGACCTGCTTTTCCGCATTTTCCCTTGTATATTATTGTATACTAACCGTATACATGATGTATATCAGCCCCCCTTTTCAGCTTTTCGAGATTATATTTCAGCTTTTGAAATTTGATCAATGATGAAGGCCGACTCGAAGAAATGCAAATGATATAGTGGAGTCCAATGGACTCAAACCAAGGGTGTTCATGCAAGAAAACAAAGAAATAATAAAATTAGCACTTTGAGATAAGAATATAAAGGCGTCTTGACTTAGTTGAAAAGAGTAACTTAAGTAGTTCAAACCAAAATGTAACAAGCTATTCATTAGATGTCTTTGAGAAGAATAAAAGAAAAATGAACTAACTATGCATCAACAAGCAACACATCTAAAACTTGGCAGTGGCAAAAGTGCATATGGACAGCAAGAACCAACAAGAAACAAAATGGTAATCATCACACACTCAAATAAAAATATAAAAATAAACACAGCATGGATGCAGCTAGTTGAGCATAGAGCATGTCTTATGGGTATTATGCAATTGAGAAGTCACTTTGAGGAAGAGAATACAATGAAAAATTGGTCAATCACAAAATAGAAATGGAAAATGTATGCAACAGTGGTCATCCATTTTCAAACTTAGCACGAAAACTACCCCTTTTGATCAAATTTATACGCAATCCTTTTTATCTAGACCTCAATGCTAATCCAAATATCGAGGAATTAACATGAAAGCAGAAAGACCATAAAGTATATGTGATATTTATAATAAGTCCATATGACCCCATACAACTAATAACAAAGTAAACTAACATCATGACGGCAAGCAAACGAAGACATGGCTAATGGTTTTGCATTCTATTTGCTCTATCATATGTTGGGATATATGCTATTAACCATGTGTTAAGAAATAATATTTATTAGAGAATAAATATTTGCTCAATTTTAATAGATCATGTATTTGTTTATGGTGTGTATTTACTTATATAGTAGATGATTTAGTGTGTAGAGTTTTAGCTTATACATAGAAGATTAAATCATCGGTTCTTATAAGTATAAAGTTTTTGGTTCACAATCTAGGATGAAAATTGGACATGCCATCGGGTACGACTGTAGCACAAGATTATATGTAATTTGTCCTAATTATGGGAACGATATAGTTGTGCTAGTACATTTTGTATGTATTAACGGGAACGAGTAGATATAGTTGTTTTAGACTGACTAACAAAAAACATATTCTCTAAATTATTGAATGTACTTATATTCTTATAACTATTATGATCTGTATAAATTAATTATCATTTTAATTTATAAAAATGTGAGATTCTGATATGTCTGTTAAGTTGGATGATAATAATATATATTGGTGAAATAATAAGTTAGTTGATGGAATCCATGTCTCTTTATAGAGATTGATTGACATGCCTCTTTGAGAAACTTATAAGTTTTCATCGTGTCAAATCTTGCAAGTTGATTTATGATCCGACACATGAAATAAGTTAAGTAGTGCTCTAAAGCAAATTAATCATTAAGTTAAATCCGTCAGTAATTTAATTTATTAATTAGTATCTGAAATCTTAACATGGGAAATTACACAAGTGTGTAATGGGGAATTACGAAATAGAGGAGTGCAATTATGAATTTCTAGTGGAATGATTTGTATTTATTATGGTAAGAATAATTCAAATTAATTATTTGAAATTATTTCCATAATAAGAAGCCTCAGTAATTAATTCTATGGTCCCTATAGTGCCCATATTTAACTAGAATTCAGAGTTCTATTTCTATGGAAAAAGGAAGAATAATATGGGTTTTTCTAGTTTTCTAGAAAAACTAGGTTTTCTAGTCCTTTTTGGATTAGGAAGACATCTCTATAAATAGAGATTCTCCTAACCTAGCAAATAGAGGAATTAGTTTTCTATTTGATACTTGCACACTCAAGTATTGAGAGAGTTCGGATGTGACTTGGGATCACTGTAGAAGACCATAGCTATTGTTTATCTTGTTGATTCGCTTGAAGGTCCGTCTATCTTGTAGATTCGCTTGAAGGTATTTGTTCACGCTTCAAGAGGTATTTGTCGAATTAAATTTCAGTATGTTTATGTGTTCTCGTATGATATATGTTTTAGTATAAACGGTATTGGTTATCTATTATTCATATAAGTAGTAAAGATCTTGATATGCTTCAGTTGTGCATATAGTTTTCCAACATCATATGAGTGAGATAATGGCCAGAAATAAAAATTTAAATGACACTTTAGGCTCCATACCGAACAATGACAATCAAAGGTTTTACAAAAAACGACTAACCATCACCTCATAATCTAAGAAAATTGATATTCTGCAGATTAATACATTCAGATAGTCTAGGACAATAAATATTCATCCTTGAAAAGGGGACTATACGACATCTATAAAAAAAACTAGTTCATAAAAGGCGAGTAGTATCATAGTGTGAATTAAACAAGATATCGAACTAAACCAAAAAGATATTCAACATGAACGACTCGCTCGAAGAGACATCAAGCGATCATATCAGTGAAACGCAAAGTGGAACCCAAAAGCAACCCAGTAGAGTAGACTATGCTTACTCAGCAAAGATTCATAGGAAAAGGGAGACTGATACAAATGATTAAAACAAAAAAAGTGACATATTCTTAACATCAACATTTCCACAAAGATTCAACCTATGATATTGAAACAAAATACAAGAGAAAAACAAGATTACCTTTTTCTGGGTAGCACTAAGACGACGAGCTTAAATACAAAGAACTTCCACCACTGTGAGACGATTTTGATGATCTCCGAAAATAAAATAACTTTAAATTTGAATAGAAGCTCAAACTCTCTGTTGTGTTTTTACTGCTTCAAGCTATGTTTGTATTTTTTTGTCTCTGTAAACTATCCCTTATCAAGTATTATTTTTTTCAAAAAGAGTCCTCCCTAGATGTAATGGAATGAGAGTATATATAGGAAGAGAATTCACTCCATTAGAGGGGAAAATGGGCAGATTTTGAATGAGTTCTAATTTCAAATTTGAATTTCCTTGCTTTTTGGAAATATAGCATGAGATTGAAAATCCCTCGAAATGCGGAAAAGAGAATGGCGATGTGATCATCTAGGCCACTAGGTTATGTGTTCTACAAGTAGGTCACGTTTTGGATGAGTAACAGAGATTTGTTAGCCGCGATTTGGTGGGATTTTCCGGGTTTGGTGGGATTTTGCTCGTTGTTCTCGCGTGAAGAAGACAAGCGAGATAGGGTCGGCTATTGCGTGAACAAATTCTTTAACCCTAATTCTTTTAGTATAAGTACCTCATTATGAGTTCGAAAAAGGGAAAAAATTATACGGCAAAATTTGTTTGCATTTTCAGGGATTGAGTATACCAACTATTTCCAGATCTGCTTCAGTAACATAATATATTATAAGTTTCTTAAACTCAAATTTATAGATATCCTAGATGTTAAGTCAACGAGGATGAAATACTCTCATTGAAAATTATCTGTTGAAAGGAAACATCTCTTAATATTTTAATCTCTGGTCTTTTTTAATTCACTTTTTGTTATTTCACATAAAGAAGCCTCAATTATTGAATAATGTTTTTACGCTCTGATACCATGTTAAAAATAATAGTTTTTTTACAATATATATATAAGATATATTCTATATAACCCATACAAGATATCTATTACATATATAACTTTAGGCTATGATCTTTAATTTTATAAATATAAGAAGGTATTCCTATAATCTCGTCACAAGATCTTTAATTAAAACTCATTATTATTATAGTTCATGTCAATAATTTTGTCATTTTTTAAAATTTATATTGTCCAACATTTTTAATAATATTTTTTTAAATTTAAATTACGTGAAATTGAACAAAAATATTTTCCTGTAATAGCTTTGTGACACTCTAATCAAGATAAGAAGTCCTACATCGTCAAAATAGAAGAGATACGTTGAATATATAGATAAGCAGACCTTACAAATTAGTGACATATTTTAATGTTGTATGAATCTAGCTAAGAGTGGTCAATATTAGTAGCAGAGTGTAGGACTATTTGACAGATGTGCGCTGCCTATGGTGTATGCACTCCATTTTTCTTATAACCCCTCCTTTTCTCTCTGTCTCTCTTACTTGTTCTTTGTAAACTACTATCTGACGTTATATTTTAGGTCTTTCTACACTTCCATTTTTTCCTTTGCTCTCTCGTGATTTCTTTTGGGTTTTGAGACTTAAAACTCAATTTCAAAGTTGCGGTGCTCTTGTTGTTCTTTGTCTGCTGTGAAAAAAGGAAATGATTTCCCTGAAACGTGCTTCTGTTTCCAAGTAGGAATGCAGCATAAAACTTCTTGAAGTTGGCACATAGTTGCTTCAACGTCCCAATATATGAATTTCTTGCTCAAAACGGTGAAACTTGAATTGGATCTCGCATTGATTTTCAAATCAATATTATCCATAAATAGTGGTAATATATACATTTTGATTTACAATGGATTGTAACGTTTGTTTTGATTATATATGAAATCTACAAATCAAATACCATAATCTATAAAGGATACCATAATTTATAATGGTGGTAAATATTTCGTTTTAACAACTTCAACAATAAAAAAATGAATCTACAATTCAAATCCGTACAAGAAAGATCAAATAATTTAAAATTAACTATCTTAGGAACAACAATATCATAGAAATACCCAATACTTCTGATCATATTCTCGCAATTTTTTAATCAAATTTTTGTTGGCCTCGTGGCCATTTTATTTTTTGACAAGCAAAAGAGGTCGGGCCAAACGACCCAAATAAGAAATTAAAGGCAAGAAATTATCTAATCCACCTATAAGGTAACCCTATGAAATTCCGCCTCATTCTCTCACTTTTTTTCCTTGTCCATATGCTCCTTTCCAGGAGTTATGGAGACCTCTTGCTTCATCGTCTTCTCCTATGGGTTTGGTTTCTTCTTGCTCCACCCTTCCTCCACTTTCTGCAGCTCACGCAAGAGCATTCACTACTGAAAGGTAACACTTTTTGCTTCCTTTGTTTCGCCTTATTTTCCATTTCTTGAATTTGATCTTGGTAGCCTTTGTTTGTGAAGTGCTGTGAAGTCCACCAGTGTGTGGAAATCTTGGTGGTACCTATCTGGGGTCGTGAAATATGAACACATGATCCTCCTATCCTTCTTTAGGATTTCACTTCCCCCTTTTAGATCTGACCTTGCTTTAATTTCTTTCCCTCCTTTGAATTATTCCAGTTTAATTTAAGCGCTCTTCTACTTTGAATCGAGTTGAACTCCATGCTTTCTTGTTAGAGATGATATTGTACCCCTGCTTGTTTGGTGAACTTTTTTGCGTGTTAATGTATATTAGTTAGAGCTTTTTAAATGTAGTTGTAATGACCCCTCATATGTGGGCGTTCTCTTATGTAATTATTTCTGGATCACCCATTCACTTACAGATTAAGAATCTAATTTTGATTTGTCATGTGGTTTCATGTATTCTGTTTTTATCCCGATGAATGAAATCTATGCTTTGTCAATATTAATGATGCAGTTTCTTGGTTTTGGTAATTCTTCGAACTCTCTGAGTTCCTTTTTGTCTATGCTAATGATTGCTAGATTAGCTAAATAATACGCCATTTGATCGCCCTACCAGAAAATGTATTGAATTGTAACATTTTGTTGTTGTGCTTCTCTGATTATTTCATCCATGATTTCTCCAATTTCCTATTATACTATCTATGTCTGTTGAATAATTTTCTTTAGAGTGAGTGGATCAGTTTTAATAACCATGTTCTGTAAACTATTCATTGCACTAAACCTTACGGCCTCTTGTATTGCTCTTGCCTTCGCTTCTATATACATAGCAATACCAATTTTGTCTGCTTGTGCATAGATGAGGTCTCCAGTTCTGTTTCTTATTTAGAAGTTATACACACTCTCTCCTGAATTTCCTTTACTCGCACCATCTGTACTACACTTTGATTGATCTTCCTTAGGTAGCTTTAATTGTATAATCTGGTAGTAAGACCTTGGATTATGAGTTCTATTATTTTCACCATTTAGCCAAGTTTTCCCAGTTATTTTTGACTTTGAATTGTTACTTTTCACCGGCAATTAAATGCTCATTTTCACTTGTTGTACCAACTCTTCAAAGGTGGACTGACATCCATGCTTGATATGGTTCTTTTTTCTTTAACAAATTCCACATAATGAGAGTTGGCATAACTCTAAAAATATGTTTCAATTTTTTAAGAGCTTCCACATACCACTAGCTCTTGATCATCTACATCAAATTTCAGTCTTCTGTGTCCAAACTTGCTCATGAAGCAAAATACTTCCAAAGCTTTTGGAAAATGTCAGATGTTAGAAAAATATTTGACATTGTTTCCATTTGTTGTGTCTCATAACACCAACACCAGGATACAATGTTAATTCTCATTCTCCGTAAATTGTTATATGTGGCAGTCCTCCCCTTCCAAGCCCTCCATAAAAAGAAATTAATCTTTAAAGGCAAGCTTTTCATCCAAATCATATCATATGTATCCTCATTCTCCTTTTTCTATCTCATTAAATCTCAAGCCGATTAATTGAAAAAGAACCCTTTGAGTTGCCTATCCTCCAAGGTTTATCCTGATCTCTTATATTCATTACTAGAGAGAACTCACAATGTGATAAGTCATATCTTCAAAATTATACCGTAAGAGTTTCAACATATACCATTGATCTTCTATAATAAGATTTTTCTCCGAGAAGCTCCTCCTCCTCCCTTTATTTTCTTCCACATAGTACCAAGCCCCTTGTTTTGTCTAATCATCTTTCTCCATACATGAGATGCCCGGTGTCTTTGTGACATTATTGGATGCATTTTTTTACAATATTTATTCAACATAATTTCACTCCACAAAGAATTAGTGGATGTTGTGAATATCCATAATAGTTTAGAAAATAGAGCATCTGATACGTCATGCATCTATCTAAAACCCACTCCTCCCACTGATTTTTGTAAGCACATTGTTTCCCAAGCAATCTAGTGTTTCAATTTTACTTCTCCTATACTTTGCCATAATCTTATGAATCTGATTTATTACGCCCTTAGGAGGATTCAACACACATAAGATAAATAGGCATTGATTGTAAAACATGAGCTATTAAAAAATAGCTTCACCCATAAGTTAAAAATTGATTATGCCATCCCATCACTCTTCTTACAACTTTCTTTATCAGCTTTTCAAAATATGACTTCTTTTTCCTCCCGTAAAAATTCGGACATCCAAGATATGTAAAAGGAAAGACACCTTGTGAGACTCCAGTACAGAATAAAGAGCCTTTTCATGCAGTTATACATAGCTTTTGTTAAGGTTTATGAGCTACCCTGACACATTCATATCTCCGAGAAATCTTCATTATTTTTTTCATTGACCTCTTATGCCATGAACAAAAAGGGATTGCATTATCCGCATAATACAAATGATTAATCTCTCTACTCCATTTAGGCCTCCCAAATCTCTTCACTGCTATGATGAACACAGTGGGTTAGAGGGGATTACCTTGCTTCAGTCCTAGGAAGATTGAAACAACCAAAAGTCTTGCCATTAATTAACACGGAGTACTAGTTATTAGATATCAATCTCCAAACCATATAAATAATCCTCTCATCAAACCCAAATCTTCTCATAACTCGAATCAAAAGTATCCCTGACACCCTATCATACACTTAAGTCATGTCCAACTTCACCACAACAATATGGTATTCATTCCTCTTGTTTATATCTCTAATTATCTTTTGCCTTTGTAAAACATTTTCAGCAATGTTTCTTCCTTTCATAATACCCGACTGACTCTCAAAGATAATATCAGGTAGAACCCAAGTTATTCTTTTATGCAGTTGCTTTGACAAATCTTATTAGCAAAAGATCTCAAGTTGATAGGTCAGAAATCTTAAAATTTACTGACCTTCATTTGAATTAGAACTATATTCGTGTGAGAAATATATAGGTATCTCACCACCACAAAAAATAAATATCACCATCAGCCACATATCTTTCCTTATAACCTCTCAACATGTTTGAAAAAATTCTTCTAAAAATCCATTAGCTCCACATGCGTTCTCTTTATTCTAGCTTAACGCTACTTCCTTAACTTCTTCCTCTGTAGGCGCTCTTGTCATTTCGATATTCTATTTTGTAGTTATACATCTTTCGACCATTGCTTGATTCTCATATCATTGACCCTCTTTAAATTGTTCCCTAATATTAACTGTTTCCTCTTCTATGTTTTAAGTCTCACGTATCATATCCCCGCTCTGTCTAAATTTTGTTAATCATCGGTTTCCTCATGCCTTTTAGATACGAATGAAAAAACTTCATATTTCTATCCCCTTCTTTGAAATATTACATCACATCCTTTTGTTTCTAGTAATCCTCTTCTAGTTGATGATATTGTCTTATAAGATATTCAACTTTAGCTAAATCTTTTTTATTTGCCATTGAAGGGTTCATTAGCGATATCCTCCAAAGTGTCTATCTTCAAAAGAATAATCCCATATATTTCTTTACTCCACTACATCTCGCATACACTATTGTTATGATAATATCCAACTTCAAGAATTGTTTCCCTCCAACTTTCTTCTTTTTTTCATCATTCTTGATCAAATACTTGATTGCGTTGATTTCTTTGGCACCAAATCCTGAAATTCACCAATTTAAGTTAGATTAGATTATTAAATTATACTGTAGCCACTTAAAATTTAAATAAAAAGACTAATTCATATGTTGGTAATTTGTCATTTTATTCAAATCCAGCTCTCCTCTTTCTACTTATTTATTTCAATTTGATTTTTTATTTTATTTTATTTTATTTTTCTCTCTATGTTGATTGTTCTTTTTCCCTTTATGCCCTTTTTCTAACTTTTTTTAAACAAAACTTTATTAAAAAAACTTTTCCTTCTTCCTCTTTTCTTTATTTGAAATAATTTTATTATGATTTTTTTATTAACTTTTTTTTCTATCATATAAATATGATTGTGTTATTTAAAGACAAGTGTTAAGTTTGTGCAGTTATACTTTGTAATTGATAGCTAAAAAACACCGACAATCTTAAAATCTTGGATCCGCCATTGGCTCCGCGGTGTAATAGTTTTAAAAAGGATCACTTCAACCTGCCCCGCATTCCACCTGTTCCGCATAACCTTAAATTCATTTCACCCCACCTAGCCTTTACCCACCTCACTCCATCTGCCCCACCCAATAACCATCCCTATGTGGGACTATTTCAAACCTGAAATTCAGTCAAATCTATCTAACCTATGTGTCTCAGAGGAAAATACTTAACATATAAAAAAAATATTTGACAAGAATACCACGAATTATCGCATAACATAATTACACTTCACATTTCAAGCGTATCACAATGTGACACGTGACCAATAAAATCTAGTCAGATTCAACTCACCAACAATAATAGTGGCCATGACGTTAAGTCGTACCCAGTAAGGCTTCTTCTATCCATTATTGAAGATGTGAAACAACTATACAAATAATCTAGTTTGGGAGCAATGAGATTCGAAATAAATTTTATCAATTGTCGATCTAGATAAGCTTCATCGATATTTTTTTTTGGATAATTCAAGATTTTCTTAAAGTAGTCATTCAACCACACACTTGATGAATTCAACGTAAAAAAATGCTTATTATTATGAGAGGCGGAAAAATACACACAAGACATTACTTAGGGTACGTCAGACTATAATACACTCATTCCCCTTGCTTGTAATTCATCTTATTCTCATCACAGTAACTCTATTAAGTCCTAACTAAAGCTCGAAGGCTCTTAAATTATTGTTTTCCAATAATATCGTCAGACGATCACACCCCAAAAATATTCAACAAGAATAATTTTTTGTCTTATATTATTAATTTACAATATATTATTTTTACGTATCACTTTGATCATTTACTTTAGCAAGTTATACAACAGTAAGAATAATATAGCATTTCTTCTTGATATAATTCACTTGCGATTCAATTCTTATTATAAACCACTGGTTCAGGTGTACACACTAATGTGGCATGCACCATGTGTTTGAACACTTATGTTAATTTAGAGTGTGTTTGGTACGAAGGAAAATGTTTTCATGAAAAATAAATTGGATTCTGACTTCTTTTCTCATTATGGTAGGTGTGTAGAAAATATTTTTCGAATGTGATTGATAAATGATTTCGAATCGAAACTTGACCCAGACCCGGGACATAACTTTTGAAATGAGATTCGACTTCGACATCCCACTACAATTATCGATTCGGGACCTATCCCTAACACCTAATAGGAGACTCGACTCGACACTCAATCTAATACCCGACTCTCACACCCAACTTGAAACTTTATCCCAACATCTTATTCGACTCGACTCAAAATTTGATTTTTAGTCCTCACTGAAGATCTGGCCCGACTCAATATGAAACACATGAGTTGGGTCTCGAATTGAGCTTGAGAGTCAAGTCTCATCAAGAATCAATACTCCCTCTGTCCGTTTTTATTGGTCATGTTGCGCTTTTCTAAAGTCAATTTGACTAAATTTTAAACTTAAATTAGATTACGTTAATTCGATAATACTTTTTAAAAAAAAATAGATATTCAAAAACTATACAAAAAATTTATAAATTGCAATTTTTTGCATCAATATGATTAAAATATACATCGTAAAATGTTGATCAAAGTTCTTATAGTTTGACTCTAAAACCATGACAATTAATTGTGAACGGAGGGAGTAGTAAGATATTCCTAGATTAGTATTGGAAATCAATAACCCCAAATATAAGTTACAATGTAAATTAGTTGTGGTGTGAGGTTCAAGATGATTTTGAAAAATGTTTTCCTTATTTAAGAGAAGTTATTTTTCCTTAAATTTGAAAAAAAAAACAATTGATTTCCAAAATATTTAAGTCAACTAAACATAAGAAAATTAGGAAACATTTTCCTTCAGACCAAACACACCTTTTGGAATGGACTATAAAGATAGACTTTCATTGACTGAGATTAATTTCATGTGAAATACCAACTACAAACTACATATATTAATAGCTATTAGAAGGTTATCAAACTTTAAGATCAACCAAGAAAAAAATACTCTTGGAATAAATACATCCTTATTATCATGAAGGAAAAACATAGTTGAATCATAGTAAAGCTATAACACTTTCAATCCTCAACTTCAAAAGATTGCTCTCTTCCTCATTAGCCAGGAAAAGATTAATAAATCAAAGTGAGAGTAGATATAGGTATTATATTTAACTAATACTCCCTCAGCCCCGATTTATATGAGTCGCTTTCCGTTTTAGTTCATTCAGAAAAGAATGACATATTGTTATCTTTAATTAAAATTTAAATTTAAAATGTTCATTTTATTCTTAATGAAATAATTTATAATCATATAAATATCTATCACTTATTTTGAACCATAATTTTTTTTTAAAAAAAATAATGATTTCTTTCTTAAATTTCGTGTTAAGTTAAACTAGCTCAATAAAATAAGACAGAGGGAGTACAAATTATTGAACTTTAAGAAATTTATCATTTACAAGTAACACTTCAGAACTTTAGGAATCCTCTAATTTATAATTTATAAAATGTTGGCCAGTTATATTGCTAAAGAGCTTAATCTATAGTGTTTCTTTCCTTTTGTTTCATAACTCTATGGCTCTAATTTTCCACACGTGGTGTGAGGTTCAAAATGATTTTGGAAAATGTTTTTCTTACTTCTTCAAGGGAAGTTATTTTCCTTAACTTTGAAAAAAATTGATTTTGAAAACATTTCCAAAACATTTAAGTCAACCAAACATGAAAAAAATAGAAAATATTTTCCTTCATACCAAACACACCCTTAGAAATGGACTATAAAGGTAGACTTTCATTGAATGAGATTTCATGTGAAAAACATAAAATTAATAGCTATTCAAAGGTGACCAAACTATAAGATCAACCAGGAGAAAAAAACACTCTTGGAATAAATACATCATTATTATATTATGAAGGAGAAACATAGTTGAATCAAAGTGATTATTGTTCTAAGAGCTCAGAGGGCTATCTGGATTATTTAGAGAAGCTATAGCACTTTGAATCCTCAACTTCAAAAGATTGCTCTCTTCCTCATCAGCCTGGAAAAGATAAATTAAATCAAAGTGAGAGTATATTTTAGGTATTATATTTAACTAATACTTCCATTATCCCAATTTATATGAGTCGCTTTTCGTTTTAGCTCATCCAAAAAAGAATGAAACATTTTTTATATTTAATAATAATTTAACTTTGAAATGTTCATTTTATTCTTAATGAAATAATCTATAATCATATAAATATCAATAACTTATTTAAACCACAAATTTCAAAAAAAAAAACTATTTCTTTCTTAAATTTCGCGTTAAGTTAAACTAACTCAAAAAATGAGATGGAGGGAGAATAATTTATTGAGCTTTTCACATGGTAAGAAATTCATTATTTTATAAGTAACACTTGAGAACTTTAGGAATCTATCTAATTTATAATTAATAAAATGTTGGCCAGTTATATATCCAAAGAGCTTGATTAATCTATAGTGTTTCTTTCCTTTTATTTCGTAACTTTCTGGTTCTAACTTTCACATGATTTATTTAATTTACAAGATTAAACGTTATTTTTCATAGGTCATTCTACTTTACTTTAGATTAAGAATACATAATTTTAAAAAAATCTTTAATTTTAAAAATTTGTGTCAAGTTAAAACCAAACAATCAAATTTAAACTAAGGAAGTATATGATTGGACTTCAAATATTTTTAAGAAAATAAGTGAATTTCTCATTTGTTTATTTTTGTTAGATATGTAAGCAAAATATATTTATTTAAACATTTATTATCAAATTAGAAAACAAAAGTAGATAGTGGAAAAAGACAATAGAAGTAAAAAGAAACAAAAAAAGAGGGTGAGGAAAAAGATTGTGTTACCTCAATGTAAGTTGTGTTGAGAAGTGTCTCAGAATAAGCAATAATATTTGCAGTAATTATTTTGATATTCAAAGATTCGAATACATCACAAAGTTTTATCATTGTATCTTTTCTTTTGATGCAAGTGAGGTTCACCACCACTATCCTGTCTCTCATCGAAGATACCCTCAACTACAATTTTAAAGAAAAAAAAAGATAAGTAACTTTTATCTTATGGAATATCTTCATTATAATAAAAATGCATAATACATGGCATCTTACTTTTATTATGTCATGTAATATATTTGTGTTTATTTATTTAATTTTATACAAATTTAAATATTTAATTGTATACATTCAAAGTTGAAAGGTACAAATATCACTTTAAAGGATATATTTATATATTCTGGCTGATAAAAATGAGTACTAAAAAGTGTGATGTGTAAATATTGTTTAATTACCTGAAGAACATCAATAGGGGAAGAATGATATCCATACTGGTGCTTATCAAGTGTTTTAGGGTTTGAGAAATCAAAGGTTTCATGTTCAAGATGGGCGCTATTCTTGTTTGAGGTTTCGGATTCAAGCTCTGATATCTCTCCTCGAATTCTCCTATCTTGCTTCTGCAATTCTACAATATATTCAATTGCATCTTTCACTATTGAGGCTTTATCCATCTGGAAAAAGGAAAAGGAAAAATTAAAATGCTTCTTCGTGATGTATATATATTTAATGTAATTATTGTTATGAAATATTATATGATGTCCATTAATCTTCTTTATTAATGCACTAGTAATAGTAAACTTGGCTTCCAAGTTACTCGAGACTTATAAATGGATAGTTTCTTTGTCCCATTTTATATAACTCATTGTTTTAAGTCGATTTTTAAAAAAAGGACACATTGCTATATGAAGTAACAATTTTACTTTAAAATATTTACATTATTCTTAATAAAATGATATACATATACCTATCAACTATTTAAAATAACACATTTCAAAAGTTTTTTTTCTTTCTTTCTCGAATTCTGTACTAAGTCAAACTAACTCATATAAAATGAAATGCAAAGGAGATAAAAGAAAATTGGAAATTCTTTTCCCTAACAAAGACTATTTGTGTTTCACCTTGGTTATTTTTGGAACAAGAGCTCTAAGTGCAAATAACTTCTCTTTGAGTTTGTTCCTCCTAATCCTTTCTGATACAATGTTCTTCGATGATTGTGACCCTTCTGGCGAGCTTGAATCATAGTGTGACGACATAATTGGCTCGTCCAAGTAGCTACGAAATGTTACCTTTATCAATTTCACAATAACAAAAATACAAAAAATACTATATATGAAAGAGCATGAATCAAAGTTTACCTATCTTGTTGAAAGAGCAAGATTGTTTCCAAATAATTGTTATTCTCTTCAACCATGTTTTCCATCTTCTTTGAAAAGAGATGGACAAGTTGAGAGAATAAGAAAAGGGTATATATAGATCAGAAAACTACTTCTTCTTACTAATAATAGTTATTCACCGTTAACTTTAAACATGAATTAAAAAATAATAAAGAATAAAAAAATAATTTTATCAAATGACCTATTTTGAATATATGTCATTAAAACATTGAGAAACAAATATAGTATCTAATAGCAAAAATTATAAAAGACACAATATAATCAATATTTATTTATTTTATAAAATAAACAAATATTATTAGATATTACAAAATAATATAATAGACCAATAATAATAAATAGAGGAAATATAATGTATGAATAAAATGAACGAAGACAATAATACAATAAATTGATCAATGATAAGTATTTGTCAAAAGGAATCCGAGTTCTTTTGACCTACCAAGTCTCATGGAATTTCATCTCTCTCCTGACTTATTTAATGCTTCATTAATTAATTTTTATAATTGTCATTTTATATTTTTTCGAAAGTCAATTTAATATAAAATTAAATAAGATTATATTAATTATTTTTTTAAAATAGAAAAAATTAGATATAAATTATACTAAAAGTACTATAAATTATTTTTTATAGTAATATAATAAGAAAATAATTCATAAAAAAAGAAATTATGACAATTAAAAATAGACGAATATTTGTATATGCTATATTTTTTAATAAAATAATAATTGACATGATTATATTATCACACTATCTAAGTACATCTTTATTTGTGCTATTAACATACTTGTTTTATTCTCTTTGTTTATGTTTGAACTTAATAAATCTTTAGATAAAATAACAATTAGCATGATTTTTATCAAACTATCTCTATTGACAAATATTTAATATAAAATTTTAAACAATAAATAATTAATATGAAAAAAAAATAATTTTGTTAATATATAAAAATAAAAATTAATTTTAAACACCGTGAATTGAGAGAACAGTCCTATTATTAAAACAAAAAATTGCGTGTGGGACTAAAAATCTAAAATAGTCAAACAAAATTTAATAATGTTTGAATTTTTTAACAAAGTTTTCATACTGTAGCGTGTGTACATAATTTTGCCGCATTTTGTTGAAAAGGATAAATAATCGGGTGAATTAGAGTTTTTATATATTTTTTTACTCCTTTTATAGTTTTATTCGAGAAAAAAAATTCTTAAATATTTGATTAATTATAAAATTATTTTTTTAAAAATAAAAATAAAATTAAATCGACTCTAATTACAGTAAACTAATTTTTTTTAGAGACAAACAAAAAAGAGACCGTCACGTGAAATAAGACATGGCGTTTTTTTTTTTTATCTTTTCATACTTTTCCGTTTACTAAGTATTAAAATAATAGAAATATACATTATAACGTCACAAATAATTTCCCTATGTCATTAGGTGATGTAATAAATGGTGACGCTATAACTAATTCAAATTTAAATTTTGACAATGTAAGTCTGTTTTCTAATTTGTTCAAACGTGAAACACATTTATGAGTATAATGTGGACGAGATTATTATAATGGAATTGCTTAAATACACAGAAATTATTTTTTTACTTTCGTGCACTTTTAATAGTATTAATCTCCTTTTAAAAGTTTAGTTATAAAAGTTTTAACTAATATTTTATGATGATTTTTTTCATCATAAAGATATATGAAATGTAACGACCTGTTTAGTCGTTTTAAGCAGCAGATTTTATTTCTGGAAAAACTGTCTATCTATTTTTGTTATTATTTTATCACAATCTTATGCTCATGCAATTTATATTGAGATCGATTTCCTGATATGTAATGGCTATATTTGAATAGTTAATGTGTCTTGGAACTTAGTTTTACTTTTAAAACTTATTTAATTTATTTGTAAACTTGTTAGATTAGAAAGTAAATAAAAAAAAATTAATTAATTAATAATTTAAAAAAGTTATCTGAAATATGTTTTAATCCTTTTAATTTAATTATGATAAAAATAGCTTATCTTGATCAGAAGCATATGAATACTATTAATTTAAGTGAAATCGTTAATTAAGTGGAAAAATAAATCTCATTAAGAGATTCATAGTTAAAAATAATAATAACAACACAAACATCAAAAACAAAATAAAAACAAAAACTAATAAAAAAAATTAAGAAAGTATAAAAAAAGAAGAAGGAAATTTAAAAATAAGTAATAAATAAATAAAAAGAAGAGAAATAACGTGAGTAACAAAAAATGAAACAAAAGAATTAAAGAAAAGAAAAAAAAACATAAAAATAAAATATAATAAAAAGTAAGAAGAAGAAAAACAAGAAATTAAAAGAAAAAAGAAGAAGAAAAAGGAATTAAAAAAAAGAGAAAAAAAACATAAAAATAAAATATAATAAAAAGTAAGAAGAAGAAAAACAAGAAATTAAAAGAAAAAAGAAGTAGAAAAAGGAAATAGAAACATTTTAAAAGAAAGTAAAAACTATTGTAAAAAAAACCTGCAAAAATAGAAATAAAAAAATAAAAATGAGTTAAAATAACACGCAAAAAAATACGAAAAAAATAAAAATAAAATAAAGAAAAATCTTTCTAAAAATAGTCCTAATCTCTTTAGAATTTCTTGCTAAAATTAATTATAAATTTCATTAAATTTTATTTTATTCTAACTAAAAAACAATCCTAAAGATACCTAAACTCTAAAAATCTCTTTCCTACATAAATTTTCATTCCTAACTATTAGATATTTATATATTTTCACTACTAAAAAAATGCCAAAAAGAGATCTAGAAAAGGAGACCTCAAAAATAGGTCTATAATAAGAGGCCTCATGAGGTCACTATTTGAATTAATATCTTTTAAATTTTTTTTTAATGTAGGAGAGACCTCGTGAGGTCAATTTAATGAATTTATTTTTTCCTATACCTGACTTATTTCAAATTTTCAAATTTTTAATCTAGTTATCATAAAATTAGAGACCTCACGAGGTCTGTGCTTGTTAAATTAAAAATAATAATTTAATTTAATTAAAGACTTAAAAAATGGGAGACCTCATGAGGTCTCTTAAACAAAAGAAAACCCTAGCCAAAAATAGCTATCTCTTTCTTCCCTCTCTCTTTCTCATCGTTCCTCTCTCTGTCATCGTCCCTCTCTCTCTCTCATCGTTCCTCTCTGCCAGCATTCTCCATCGCCTCTCTCCGCCGTCGTCTTCTCCATCTCCAGACGTGCCTCCATCTCCGCCTTCATCTTCTTCTGACGAGAAAGTCAGCCGCCAGCTCCATCTCTGCGCGCCATTTGCAGTCGGGCCTCAGCAGGTGGAGGTCGCGCCGCCTCCATCTCCGCCGGGTCGTGCAGCAGCAGCAATGGTCGGTGTTCCCAACCCTTTGACTCTAGGTGAATTTTTTGAACAAACTAGTTCTTTGAAAATAAGTTAGTATCAGTTTGGAACTAAGTAAGAATTGTGCCTGCCATCCAATTCAGTAACAAAGCAACTTGAAAATAATACAAAGTGAATATCAGTTTGGAACATGAATCAAAACCTTGAAACGATCATAATTTCAAACCCAAACTCACTTGTTCAAACCAAATTGTGATAATATGCATAAACTGTTTGCACAAAAGAAGTCAGAAAATGGCATTCAAAGATCTAGAAAGAAAGGCTAACTGAGCTTTGATTGTTAAAGGAATATGGCATGTTATTCCTCAATCTCGTATTATCAAAGCTTGTATCTCTTCTTTCAACCTATCAATGAACCATGCCGAGTCTTTTACATTTTGTAATTCATGTTTATGCAATAAGTCCAGGCAGTCACACTAGAAGGAAGAGTTAGTTTTGAGTTGGTTTTCACCATTGGAGTTCAAACTCTATTTTCTAGTGTTAACTTTTTTCCCTTTTTTCTTGCTAGGCCACTAAGGAAGCTCAAAATCTAAAAAAGTTGATACAAGAATACTACTTCTTTAATTTAATCAAAGTAGGAGATAAGGTATGGTAATTCTAAATTTAATAAAGTTGAAGTACAATTGTTTTCTATAATATGTGTTGTACCCATCTAATATTGATACTTAGCTTTAAATATGTGTTTACACTTAGCTTTAAATTAGAAATGATTATTTGTTAAGCTTAAGTACCAACACTAGTTGATCCTATTGATGACAAAATTGATTTTCCTTGAAAATCAATTTGTGTCCATCTATTGTTGACACTTACCTTTAAATTTAGAAATAATATATTGTTTAAGCATAAGTACCAACACTAGTTGATCCTATTGATGACAATATTGATTTTCTTTAAAAATCAATTTGTGTCCATCTAGTGTTGTCACTTAGCTTTAAATTTAGAAATAATTATTTGTTAAGAAGAACCAACACTAGTTGATCCTATTGATGACAAAATTTATTTTCTTTGAAAATCAATTTGTGTCCATCTAGTGTTGACACTTAGCTTTAAATTTTAGAAATAATTATTTGTTAAGCATAAGTACCAACACTAGTTTATCCTATTGATGACAAAATTAATTTTCTTTTGAAAATCAATTTGTGTCCATCTAGTGTTGACACTTAGCTTTAAATTTTAGAAATAATTATTTGTTAAATTTGTAACTATCGTGTTAGTATTAAGGTAAAACTAAACTAATTAAACTTAGAAATTTGTTAAGTTATGTGGTAAGTTAAACTTGTTGCAATAGTATAAGAAATTAAGTTAAAAATAAACTAGTTAGAATTAGAAAGTTGTTAAGTTGGTTAATAAGTTATATTGGTTACTATAGTGTTGGAATTAAGTCAAAACTAAACTAATTAGACTTAAAAATTTGTTAAGTTGGTTAATAAGTTAAAGTTGTGACTATAGTGTTTGAATTAAGTTAAAACTAAACTAATTAGATTTAGAAATTTGTTAAGTTGGTTAATAAGTTAAACTTGTTACTATAGTATTAGAATTTAGTTAAAACTAGACTAATTAGACTTAGAAATTTGTTAAGTTGGTTAATAAGTTAAATTTGTAACTATCGTGTTAGTATTAAGGTAAAACTAAACTAATTAAACTTAGAAATTTGTTAAGTTATTTGGTAAGTGAAACTTGTTACAATAGTATAAGAAATTAAGTTAAAAATAAACTAGTTAGAATTAGAAAGTTGTTAAGTTGGTTAATAAGTTACATTGGTTACTATAGTGTTGGAATTAAGTCAAAACTAAACTAATTAGACTTAAAATTTTGTTAAGTTGGTTAATAAGTTAAAGTTGTGACTATAGTGTTTGAATTAAGTTAAAACTAAACTAATTAGATTTAGAAATTTGTTAAGTTGGTTAATAAGTTAAACTTGTTACTATAGTATTAGAATTTAGTTAAAACTAGACTAATTAGACTTAGAAATTTGTTAAGTTGGTTAATAAGTTAAATTTGTAACTATCGTGTTAGTATTAAGGTAAAACTAAACTAATTAAACTTAGAAATTTGTTAAGTTATTTGGTAAGTGAAACTTGTTACAATAGTATAAGAAATTAAGTTAAAAATAAACTAGTTAGAATTAGAAAGTTGTTAAGTTGGTTAATAAGTTACATTGGTTACTATAGTGTTGGAATTAAGTCAAAACTAAACTAATTAGACTTAAAAATTTGTTAAGTTGGTTAATAAGTTAAAGTTGTGACTATAGTGTTTGAATTAAGTTAAAACTAAACTAATTAGATTTAGAAATTTGTTAAGTTGGTTAATAAGTTAAACTTGTTACTATAGTATTAGAATTTAGTTAAAACTAGACTAATTAGACTTAGAAATTTGTTAAGTTGGTTAATAAGTTAAATTTGTAACTATCGTGTTAGTATTAAGGTAAAACTAAACTAATTAAACTTAGAAATTTGTTAAGTTATTTGTTAAGTTAAACTTGTTACAATATTATAAGAAATTAAGTTAAAAATAAACTAGTTAGAATTAGAAAGTTGTAAAGTTGGTTAATAAGTTACATTGGTTACTATAGTGTTGGAATTAAGTCAAAACTAAACTAATTAGACTTAAAAATTTGTTAAGTTGGTTAATAAGTTAAAGTTGTGACTATAGTGTTTGAATTAAGTTAAAACTAAACTAATTAGATTTAGAAATTTGTTAAGTTGGTTAATAAGTTACATTGGTTACTATAGTGTTGGAATTAAGTCAAAACTAAACTAATTAGATTTAGAAATTTGTTAAGTTGGTTAATAAGTTACATTGGTTACTATAGTGTTGGAATTAAGTCAAAACTAAACTAATTAGATTTAGAAATTTGTTAAGTTGGTTAATAAGTTACATTGGTTACTATAGTGTTGGAATTAAGTCAAAACTAAACTAATTAGATTTAGAAATTTGTTAAGTTGGTTAATAAGTTACATTGGTTACTATAGTGTTGGAATTAAGTCAAAACTAAACTAATTAGATTTAGAAATTTGTTAAGTTGGTTAATAAGTTACATTGGTTACTATAGTGTTGGAATTAAGTCAAAACTAAACTAATTAGATTTAGAAATTTGTTAAGTTGGTTAATAAGTTACATTGGTTACTATAGTGTTGGAATTAAGTCAAAACTAAACTAATTAGATTTAGAAATTTGTTAAGTTGGTTAATAAGTTACATTGGTTACTATAGTGTTGGAATTAAGTCAAAACTAAACTAATTAGATTTAGAAATTTGTTAAGTTGGTTAATAAGTTACATTGGTTACTATAGTGTTGGAATTAAGTCAAAACTAAACTAATTAGATTTAGAAATTTGTTAAGTTGGTTAATAAGTTACATTGGTTACTATAGTGTTGGAATTAAGTCAAAACTAAACTAATTAGATTTAGAAATTTGTTAAGTTGGTTAATAAGTTACATTGGTTACTATAGTGTTGGAATTAAGTCAAAACTAAACTAATTAGATTTAGAAATTTGTTAAGTTGGTTAATAAGTTACATTGGTTACTATAGTGTTGGAATTAAGTCAAAACTAAACTAATTAGATTTAGAAATTTGTTAAGTTGGTTAATAAGTTACATTGGTTACTATAGTGTTGGAATTAAGTCAAAACTAAACTAATTAGATTTAGAAATTTGTTAAGTTGGTTAATAAGTTACATTGGTTACTATAGTGTTGGAATTAAGTCAAAACTAAACTAATTAGATTTAGAAATTTGTTAAGTTGGTTAATAAGTTACATTGGTTACTATAGTGTTGGAATTAAGTCAAAACTAAACTAATTAGATTTAGAAATTTGTTAAGTTGGTTAATAAGTTACATTGGTTACTATAGTGTTGGAATTAAGTCAAAACTAAACTAATTAGATTTAGAAATTTGTTAAGTTGGTTAATAAGTTACATTGGTTACTATAGTGTTGGAATTAAGTCAAAACTAAACTAATTAGATTTAGAAATTTGTTAAGTTGGTTAATAAGTTACATTGGTTACTATAGTGTTGGAATTAAGTCAAAACTAAACTAATTAGATTTAGAAATTTGTTAAGTTGGTTAATAAGTTACATTGGTTACTATAGTGTTGGAATTAAGTCAAAACTAAACTAATTAGATTTAGAAATTTGTTAAGTTGGTTAATAAGTTACATTGGTTACTATAGTGTTGGAATTAAGTCAAAACTAAACTAATTAGATTTAGAAATTTGTTAAGTTGGTTAATAAGTTACATTGGTTACTATAGTGTTGGAATTAAGTCAAAACTAAACTAATTAGATTTAGAAATTTGTTAAGTTGGTTAATAAGTTACATTGGTTACTATAGTGTTGGAATTAAGTCAAAACTAAACTAATTAGATTTAGAAATTTGTTAAGTTGGTTAATAAGTTACATTGGTTACTATAGTGTTGGAATTAAGTCAAAACTAAACTAATTAGATTTAGAAATTTGTTAAGTTGGTTAATAAGTTACATTGGTTACTATAGTGTTGGAATTAAGTCAAAACTAAACTAATTAGATTTAGAAATTTGTTAAGTTGGTTAATAAGTTACATTGGTTACTATAGTGTTGGAATTAAGTCAAAACTAAACTAATTAGATTTAGAAATTTGTTAAGTTGGTTAATAAGTTAAACTTGTTACTATAGTATTAGAATTTAGTTAAAACTAGACTAATTAGACTTATAAATTTGTTAAGTTGGTTAATAAGTTAAATTTGTGACTATCGTGTTACTATTAAGGTAAAACTAAACTAATTAAACTTACAAATTTGTTAAGTTGTTTGGTAAGTAAAAATTGTTACTATAGTATAAGAAATTAAGTTAAAAATAAACTAGTTAGACTTAGAAAGTTGTTAAGTTGGTTAATAAGTTACATTGGTTACTATAGTGTTGGAATTAAGTCAAAACTTAACTAATTAGACTTAAAAATTTGTTAAGTTGGTTAATAAGTTACATTGGTTACTATAGTGTTGGAATTAAGTCAAAACTTAACTAATTAGACTTAAAAATTTGTTAAGTTGGTTAATAAGTTACATTGGTTACTATAGTGTTGGAATTAAGTCAAAACTTAACTAATTAGACTTAAAAATTTGTTAAGTTGGTTAATAAGTTACATTGGTTACTATAGTGTTGGAATTAAGTCAAAACTTAACTAATTAGACTTAAAAATTTGTTAAGTTGGTTAATAAGTTACATTGGTTACTATAGTGTTGGAATTAAGTCAAAACTTAACTAATTAGACTTAAAAATTTGTTAAGTTGGTTAATAAGTTACATTGGTTACTATAGTGTTGGAATTAAGTCAAAACTTAACTAATTAGACTTAAAAATTTGTTAAGTTGGTTAATAAGTTACATTGGTTACTATAGTGTTGGAATTAAGTCAAAACTTAACTAATTAGACTTAAAAATTTGTTAAGTTGGTTAATAAGTTACATTGGTTACTATAGTGTTGGAATTAAGTCAAAACTTAACTAATTAGACTTAAAAATTTGTTAAGTTGGTTAATAAGTTACATTGGTTACTATAGTGTTGGAATTAAGTCAAAACTTAACTAATTAGACTTAAAAATTTGTTAAGTTGGTTAATAAGTTACATTGGTTACTATAGTGTTGGAATTAAGTCAAAACTTAACTAATTAGACTTAAAAATTTGTTAAGTTGGTTAATAAGTTACATTGGTTACTATAGTGTTGGAATTAAGTCAAAACTTAACTAATTAGACTTAAAAATTTGTTAAGTTGGTTAATAAGTTACATTGGTTACTATAGTGTTGGAATTAAGTCAAAACTTAACTAATTAGACTTAAAAATTTGTTAAGTTGGTTAATAAGTTACATTGGTTACTATAGTGTTGGAATTAAGTCAAAACTTAACTAATTAGACTTAAAAATTTGTTAAGTTGGTTAATAAGTTACATTGGTTACTATAGTGTTGGAATTAAGTCAAAACTTAACTAATTAGACTTAAAAATTTGTTAAGTTGGTTAATAAGTTACATTGGTTACTATAGTGTTGGAATTAAGTCAAAACTTAACTAATTAGACTTAAAAATTTGTTAAGTTGGTTAATAAGTTACATTGGTTACTATAGTGTTGGAATTAAGTCAAAACTTAACTAATTAGACTTAAAAATTTGTTAAGTTGGTTAATAAGTTACATTGGTTACTATAGTGTTGGAATTAAGTCAAAACTTAACTAATTAGACTTAAAAATTTGTTAAGTTGGTTAATAAGTTACATTGGTTACTATAGTGTTGGAATTAAGTCAAAACTTAACTAATTAGACTTAAAAATTTGTTAAGTTGGTTAATAAGTTACATTGGTTACTATAGTGTTGGAATTAAGTCAAAACTTAACTAATTAGACTTAAAAATTTGTTAAGTTGGTTAATAAGTTACATTGGTTACTATAGTGTTGGAATTAAGTCAAAACTTAACTAATTAGACTTAAAAATTTGTTAAGTTGGTTAATAAGTTACATTGGTTACTATAGTGTTGGAATTAAGTCAAAACTTAACTAATTAGACTTAAAAATTTGTTAAGTTGGTTAATAAGTTACATTGGTTACTATAGTGTTGGAATTAAGTCAAAACTTAACTAATTAGACTTAAAAATTTGTTAAGTTGGTTAATAAGTTACATTGGTTACTATAGTGTTGGAATTAAGTCAAAACTTAACTAATTAGACTTAAAAATTTGTTAAGTTGGTTAATAAGTTACATTGGTTACTATAGTGTTGGAATTAAGTCAAAACTTAACTAATTAGACTTAAAAATTTGTTAAGTTGGTTAATAAGTTACATTGGTTACTATAGTGTTGGAATTAAGTCAAAACTTAACTAATTAGACTTAAAAATTTGTTAAGTTGGTTAATAAGTTACATTGGTTACTATAGTGTTGGAATTAAGTCAAAACTTAACTAATTAGACTTAAAAATTTGTTAAGTTGGTTAATAAGTTAAATTTGTGACTATAGTGTTTGAATTAAGTTAAAACTAAACTAATTAGATTTAGAAATTTGTTAAGTTGGTTAATAAGTTAAATCTGTTATTATAGTATTAGAATTTAGTAAAACTAGACTAATTAGACTTAGAAATTTGTTAAGTTGGTTAATAAGTTAAATTTGTGACTATCGTGTTAGTATTAAGGTAAAATTAAACTAATTAAACTTAGAAATTTGTCAAGTTGTTTGATAAGTAAAACTTGTTACTATAGTATAAGAAATTAAGTTAAAAATAAACTAGTTAGACTTAGAAAGTTGTTAAGTTGGTTAATAAGTTACATTGGTTACTATAGTTTTGGAATTAAGTCAAAACTAAACTAATTAGACTTAAAAATTTGTTAAGTTGGTTAATAAGTTAAACTTGTTACTATAGTATTAGAATTTAGTAAAACTAGACTAATTAGACTTAGAAATTTGTTAAGTTGGTCAATAAGTTAAATTTGTGACTATCGTGTTAGTATTAAGGTAAAATTAAACTAATTAAACTTAGAAATTTGTCAAGTTGTTTGATAAGTAAAACTTGTTACTATAGTATAAGAAATTAAGTTAAAAATAAACTAGTTAGACTTAGAAAGTTGTTAAGTTGGTTAATAAGTTACATTGGTTACTATAGTTTTGGAATTAAGTCAAAACTAAACTAATTAGACTTAAAAATTTGTTAAGTTGGTTAATAAGTTAAACTTGTTACTATAGTATTAGAATTTAGTAAAACTAGACTAATTAGACTTAGAAATTTGTTAAGTTGGTCAATAAGTTAAATTTGTGACTATCGTGTTAGTATTAAGGTAAAATTAAACTAATTAAACTTAGAAATTTGTCAAGTTGTTTGATAAGTAAAACTTGTTACTATAGTATAAGAAATTAAGTTAAAAATAAACTAGTTAGACTTAGAAAGTTGTTAAGTTGGTTAATAAGTTACATTGGTTACTATAGTTTTGGAATTAAGTCAAAACTAAACTAATTAGACTTAAAAATTTGTTAAGTTGGTTAATAAGTTAAACTTGTTACTATAGTATTAGAATTTAGTAAAACTAGACTAATTAGACTTAGAAATTTGTTAAGTTGGTCAATAAGTTAAATTTGTGACTATCGTGTTAGTATTAAGGTAAAATTAAACTAATTAAACTTAGAAATTTGTCAAGTTGTTTGATAAGTAAAACTTGTTACTATAGTATAAGAAATTAAGTTAAAAATAAACTAGTTAGACTTAGAAAGTTGTTAAGTTGGTTAATAAGTTACATTGGTTACTATAGTTTTGGAATTAAGTCAAAACTAAACTAATTAGACTTAAAAATTTGTTAAGTTGGTTAATAAGTTAAACTTGTTACTATAGTATTAGAATTTAGTAAAACTAGACTAATTAGACTTAGAAATTTGTTAAGTTGGTCAATAAGTTAAATTTGTGACTATCGTGTTAGTATTAAGGTAAAATTAAACTAATTAAACTTAGAAATTTGTCAAGTTGTTTGATAAGTAAAACTTGTTACTATAGTATAAGAAATTAAGTTAAAAATAAACTAGTTAGACTTAGAAAGTTGTTAAGTTGGTTAATAAGTTACATTGGTTACTATAGTTTTGGAATTAAGTCAAAACTAAACTAATTAGACTTAAAAATTTGTTAAGTTGGTTAATAAGTTAAACTTGTTACTATAGTATTAGAATTTAGTAAAACTAGACTAATTAGACTTAGAAATTTGTTAAGTTGGTCAATAAGTTAAATTTGTGACTATCGTGTTAGTATTAAGGTAAAATTAAACTAATTAAACTTAGAAATTTGTCAAGTTGTTTGATAAGTAAAACTTGTTACTATAGTATAAGAAATTAAGTTAAAAATAAACTAGTTAGACTTAGAAAGTTGTTAAGTTGGTTAATAAGTTACATTGGTTACTATAGTTTTGGAATTAAGTCAAAACTAAACTAATTAGACTTAAAAATTTGTTAAGTTGGTTAATAAGTTAAACTTGTTACTATAGTATTAGAATTTAGTAAAACTAGACTAATTAGACTTAGAAATTTGTTAAGTTGGTCAATAAGTTAAATTTGTGACTATCGTGTTAGTATTAAGGTAAAATTAAACTAATTAAACTTAGAAATTTGTCAAGTTGTTTGATAAGTAAAACTTGTTACTATAGTATAAGAAATTAAGTTAAAAATAAACTAGTTAGACTTAGAAAGTTGTTAAGTTGGTTAATAAGTTACATTGGTTACTATAGTTTTGGAATTAAGTCAAAACTAAACTAATTAGACTTAAAAATTTGTTAAGTTGGTTAATAAGTTAAACTTGTTACTATAGTATTAGAATTTAGTAAAACTAGACTAATTAGACTTAGAAATTTGTTAAGTTGGTTAATAAGTTAAACTTGTTACTATAGTATTAGAATTTAGTTAAAACTAGACTAATTAGACTTAGAAATTTGTTAAGTTGGTTAATAAGTTAAATTTGTGATTATCGTGTTAGTATTAAGGTAAAATTAAACTAATTAAACTTAGAAATTTGTTAAGTTCTTTGGTAAGCTAAACTTGTTACTATAGTATAAGAAATTAAGTTAAAAATAAACTAGCTAGACTTAGAAAGTTGTTAAGTTGGTTAATAAGTTACATTGGTTACTATAGTATTGGAATTAAGTCAAAACTAAACTAATTAGACTTAAAAATTTGTTAAGTTGGTTAATAAGTTAAATTTGTGACTATAGTGTTAGAATTAAGTTAAAACTAAACTAATTAGATTTAGAAATTTGTTAAGTTGGTTAATAAGTTAAATTTGTAACTATCGTGTTAGTATTAAGGTAAAACTAAACTAATTAAACTTAGAAATTTGTTAAGTTATTTGGTAAGT
>NC_028641.1:9083710-9096460 GCF_001406875.1 Solanum pennellii | reverse complement strand
TTAATTTGCGGGCTGCCTTAATGTGGACTATTAATGATTTTCCAGCATATGGAATGTTGTCAGGGTGGATGACAGCGGGAAAGTTAGCTTGTCCTTATTGTATGGAAAATACTAAATCATTCACTTTGAAACATGGTCGTAAAAATTCTTGGTTTGACTGTCATTGACAGTTCTTTCCAATGGATCATGAGTTTAGGAGTATGAAAAATGCATTCAGAAAAAATTCTGTTGAACAAGGTTATCCTCCTCCAATCTTATCTGGAGAACAAGTTTGGGAGAGGGTTCAAAGCTTTCCAAAGGTCGCAAAAGAACAACCCTACAAATTTGATGGATATGGTGTTGCACATAACTGGACAAAACAAAGCATAATCTGAGAGTTACCGTATTGGAAGGACAATCTTCTTCGACATAACCTTGATGTCATGCATATTGAAAAAAATTACTTTGATAATTTATTTAACACAGTAATGGATGTCACTGGCAAGACAAAAGATAGTGTTAAAGCTAGAATGGACTTACCTGAATATTGCAGGCGAAAAGAGTTATGGTTGCAATAGAAACAGAACAACAAGTTCTTCAAGCCTAAGGCTAGTTATTCATTTACAAGGGTTCAAAAGCGTAAAATTTGTGAATGGGTCGAGCAACTTAAGATGCCTGCTGGACATGTTTCAAATTTAGGAAAATGTGTTGATATGGAGCATGGAAAATTACATTGTATGAAAAGTCATGATTGTCATGTCTTCATGGAAACATTACTCCCCGTTGCATTTAGTGGCTTGCCTGATAGAATTTGGAAACCTATGACTGAAATCAGTTTGTTCTTCAAGGACTTGTGTTCTAATACGTTAAGGGAAGACAACCTAGTTCAGATGGATCAGAATATTCCTGTAATTACGAATAAGTTGGAGAAGATTCTTCCACCTGGATTTTTCGATGTGATGGAGCATCTTCCTGTACATCTAGTGCATGAAGCACGCCTTGGAGGTCCGGTTCAATATAGATGGATGTATCCTTTTGAGAGGTAAATATTTAACTATTAATATTTTTATATTAATATGTCGTTTAAAGCAATGATAACAATGTATAATGTAAGACTATTGGAAAGTCTAAACGGGGCATGAAACAAAATCATAGAGTTGAAGGCTCAATGGTTCAATTCCATCTTGGTAGGGAGATAACTAATTTTGGTTCTTATTACTTTAAAAGAAGTGTGTCATGCTTTCAAAATAGACCCAATTACCATGATGATGGTGGTGAGACTATGAAGCCACTATCAATCTTCAATCAACCAGGCAAAGGTTCAAAAAAACGCACAAGGAGGAATCTTAGTGCCATTAAGTTGCAGTCTGCATCTACACATGTCTTATTGAATTGCCCACAAGTTAAACCATTTGTTGAGTAAGTTTTTTTTTCCCCACTAAAATATGTAATTACAAGACAAAACAATTAACTCAATATTCATCTTCTTTGATAGTTACTTTGTGAATTTATATGGCAATGAAAGAGTATTTGAGCATTTCTCAAAGTGGTTTCAAGATTACGTAAGCCTTATAATATTTTCATAATACTATTATTATTAAATAAATTTATATTTAATTGATGCTAATTTCTTACTTTTTAAATATTTATAGATTTATGACACAAAAAAAAGGTCAATTTGACCAATTTTTGAATGACATTTCTTGGGGACCCATCAAGACTTATTCAATGAATAAGTATGTTGTTAATGGTTTTAAATTCACTACTGAAGAATACTCCAATTATAAGGTACTTCCCTTTTGGGACGGTTGTGGGCGAGGAGGGATTCGAACCCCCGACACCGTGGTTCGTAGCCACGTGCTCTAATCCTCTGAGCTACAGGCCCCACCCCGTCTCCACTGGATCTGTTCCCGGGAGTACCCTAAAAAAAAGGAACCTTTCCTCTCCCCAGCCATTTCGGGTTAAGAAGATGTGAAAGCGCGTTTATCTCTATAGGTCTATAAGAAGGGTGCGTTCCGAGGTGTGAAGTGGGAGAGAAGGGATGTCACAATTGGGGTTTTGAATAAAACGACCTTTTTCTTTTTCATTTTTTTTTCGTTTTCATATTGAAAAAGTAATAAGAATGAGAGGTGTTAAGCTTTTTATAAAAAAAACTAACAATAGTGGAGTTTGGGTAAAAGGTGGTGATGGAAATTTAGATGGAGTTGATTATTATGGGGTACTCAAGGAGGTTTTGGAAATGGAGTAGTCCGGTTGGCCTACAAAAAAAAATATATTGTTTAGATGCAAGTGGTTTGATCCAACCCCAAAAAGAGGTACGAGAGAAATCAAACAATATAATATCATTGAAGTAAAGCACACAAGGGAATATGAAGCTTATGATCCTTTTATTATTGCACAAAATGTTAAGCAAGTGTACTATGTTCCTTATCCTTGCGTCCAGATAAAGCTGATTGGTGGGTGGTTATTAAAACCAAATCCATGGGCCGTGTGGAAGTTGAAAATGTGTTGGATGTTGCATACAAAAATGATGATTCATCAATTGTTCACCACACCGTCGATATTGAATTAGAAAATGATTTAGAGCATCCTGAACACATATTAGAAGAGGTTGATATGGAAGAAATAACAAATGAAGGGGCAAATACAACAATTCATGAGGATGAGTATGAGTATGATGATGAGGATGAATATGAATATGAGGACGAGGATGAGGATGAGGATGAGAATGAGGACGAGGATGAGGATGAGGACGAGGAGGATTCGTAATTACCATTGTATCTCAGTATTGAGTGCTTTATAGATTTATTAATGATACAGAGAGTAATTTATTAATCTATCCTCGTGTGCCTTTTGTTTTAATTTCAATAAAAAGATGATTTTTAGTTCAATAAGTTCAACTTCATATGTTCTCGTGTGCCTTTTGTTGGATGTTGTTTTCCATATTATTTTGTACTTGTGGTTGTGGCTTTATTTTATTTTAAAAAGTGATGAACTGCTAGATAAGCTACTGGATGATGTTTGTCTCTCATATCTTCAATATCTAACCTTCTTTGACTTGAATGTTTTTGTTACTAATTAGATGACAGGTAAATGTAAGAATAAAGATATTGATAATGGCCCCAAAAAGAAAAAAAATAAAGAAGGTATGGTTAGTAGACAACAAACAGGTATACATATAAGATCAGACAACACAACATCTCTTCCACCGAAAGACACTCTGCCACATTGCTATTCTAGGCCGACCGTGCCTCCACATATTAATCCTCCTTCGACCTATATGCATCCACCACTGCAATATACTAAGCCGCCCCATGAGGTACCTTTGATGATGACCACATCAGGGAATGCTACCCCACATGGATACAGTGTTTTACCTCCAGAGGATAATCGACCAACGTCTAGTGTCTCTCGCACTAATACACACAAACCTGCAGACTCACAGCCATCATCATCATCTGCTTCACAACTTATGATGTTGAGTCTTCACATTCAAGGTAATAGTTCTGAGCCTAACACTCCTACCACAAATCAGTCAGATACACCTGGTCATGACAATACACAAGTTGGCATGAGGGACATGCATAATAGACTTGTCATCGAGCCTGAAGGCTACACGTAAGTTTTTTTTAAAAAAATATGGTATGCTTGTTATTATATGATTTAATTGTCTTTGTTTTAACTTGTAACTGTTAAAAATTTGTATTACAGTTTCAATCCAGATGATGCTGTGGGGATCATTTCTCAGGTAATCAAAGAACTCTATAGAGATGCTTATCCTACATGGGGCAAGTTCCTTAGCAATCTCAAGAGAAAAATATTTTTGGAGTTCAGGGTATGTTCGAATTTATTTGTTTAACACTATTAAAATACTTGTCTTCATTAATACTTATCAAATAAAATGATTTATGCTTTGATTGTAGAAAAAATGTGCTTGGCGCCCGGAACATGAGGCCAAAATTTGTGCAAACTTTCACAAGAAAGCTACGCATACTCTTGCTAGTTTGTTTAATAAAGCTCGTAGAGATAATAACAAACCTAGCTGGGTTCTACCGGAGGATTGGGCAAAATTACCTGTGCATTGGAAATATGATCCAAGATTTAAGCAGATCAGTGAGATCGGTAAAAACGCAAGATCATCTACTAAGGGTGGTTCTTTACACACAAGTGGGGCTCAAAGTCAAGGAAGTGTGAGGAGGAAATTAATGTGTATCATTTTTCTTTGTGTTTATATATTTTATGTATTAATATTTAATTACTCTTGATTATAACTTTATTATTTTATGTAGGAAAAGGAACTAGGAAGACCGGTAACTCAAGCTGAGGCATTTAAGGCAACACACATTAGAAAGAAGAAAAATCCTGAAGATCCAGACGTGTGGGTTGAACCGCGAGCTGAAGTGACCTACGTAAGCCTCTAATTTTAAAAAATAATTACTTATTTTCTAAATTTATATTCCTATATGATAACATTCAATTTAGAATCGATATCTTCAAGCTTTGGAGGATTTACAACAAACTCTGCCGGAAGAAAATCTAGGTATGCCACTTACTCAAGAACAGGATGAGAGAGTTTGGTTAGACTTGACTTGTGGGCCGAGTAGATATGGGTATGCATATGGAATGCCGCATAAAACCTTTTGTGAATTTTCTTCTGAGTTTGAAGGCCTAAATAGTTCAAATCATGATGAATCGATGAAGAAAAATTTGGCTATGGAGAAAAAGATTGTTGAGCTATCTAGCCAAGCCGAAGAATCACGGGCTAGGGAAAGGCGGTTGGAATTACAGTTTGCGGGTCTTAAGGCTCAATTCGATGCACTACTTGCCCCAGGAGGGATTCCCCCTTGTTCTGGTGATGTCACTTTCCCTCCTCGACCTCCTCAATCTCAACCTACTCAATATCCAATGTATGGTCAACAAAGAAATATGACACATGAGTCTAGTAGTGATGAAGAAAGTGATTATTATGTGGCAAACACACTACCACATTAGTGAAGTTTAGACTTGTGATAGATAATCTAAGTTAACTTGTGGATAATTTTGTTAACTTTATAATTTTGTGATGGGAAATATTTGTTTTGTGAATACATGATAACGTTGCAATGTATTATATAACTTATGGATATCATGGTTTTTGTTTAATATATAATTATGTTGAAGTGAGTTGCAATTGAGTTGATAAGAGAATATTTAGTAAATGTATTGCTTCAATTGATTTTTGGAAGCTCTTTGAGCTTGATTTGGTTACTGAATTAAAATGACAGGTGATGAGAAGCCGCGGAAATAATAATTAGCTGCCAGTTTTTTTCCAGAATGAGGTCTCTTTTTTGCATTAATTTTTCCAGATATTTCATTATAGAGACCTCATGAGGTCTCTATTTAACATTTTATATTTTATAAATGCAGAAAAGAGACCCCATGAGGTCTCTTGTTTGCATTAATTTTTCCATATATTTCATTATAGAGACCTCATAAGGTCTCTATTTAAAATTTTATATTTTATAAATGCAGAAAAGAGACCTCATGAGGTCTCTTTTTGCTTATATTTTCCGTAAATTTCATTATAGAGACCTCACGAGGTCGCTAAAAAATAAATGCAGAAAAGAGACCTTATGAGGTCTCTCCTTTAAAATAATATAAAATTAAATTAAATAATATCTTTGCGACCTAATGAGGTCTCTTTATTAAAATATAAAATTAAATAATATAATAAAATAGTGACCTCATGAGGTCTTGATATAAAAAATATAAAATTAAATTAAATAATACGATAGTGACATCATGAGGTCTCTTTTTTTAAAAAAATCTGACAATTTGTTGGTGACCTCGTGAGGTCTCCGTTTGGCGACCTCATGAGGTGTCTTTAAAAAAGTGATCTGCATTTTACAAACCTACCGTGGAGGTCTCTTTTTCCCGAAAAGAGACCTCTTAAAGTTACTATTTTCATACATTATGATAATATATTGGTGTGTCATAAAAAAGAATATTATTGTATTAAATATGACTTGAAACTCTTAAGAAAAAAGATTGGCGTTAGTATTGTATAACAATTAAAACTACATATAAAATCTACTGTTTCAATACGTCATTAGTTTATATGTTTTTAAGAAATTCAATGTGCATGCATTTAACATATAATTTATTATATTAAATTATATAATCGTATTATACTTTATCATTTGAACATTATTTACAATTTATTATAAAGAAGCCAACATCATAATATTAAGTCAATTATTTTATGATAGTTTTCATCGTGTCGAATTTGTCAAAACTTGAATTTGTCGCACTTGACATTTCTGGAAAGAATTATTTGTCATGGGTACTGGATGCTGAAATTCACCTTACCGCTAAGGTTCTTGGTGATAGTATAATTGAAGGAAATATGACATCAAGTCAGGATAAAGCGAAAGCTATGATTTTCCTTCGTCATCATCTTGATGAAAGTCTGAAGGTTGAATACCTTACGGTGAAAGACCCACTTGAATTGTGGATAGGTTTGAAAGGGAGGTATGACCACCTCAAGGCAACGGTATTGCCAAGGGCCCGTTATGAGTGGATGCACGTACCGTTTCAAGATTATAAAACCCTAATTGAGTATAATTTTGCTGTATTTAGAATAACTTCCCAATTGAAATTATGTGGGGAAAAATAAAAGATGAGGACATGTTGAAAAAGACACTAACTACTTTCCATGCCTATAATATGATATTACAGCAGCAATATCGTGAAAAAAAATTTCAGAAATACTCTGAACTGATCTCGTGCCTTCTGGTGGCTGAGCAGCATAATGACTTTCTAATGAAAAATCACGAAGCCCGTCCCGCTGGAAGTGCTCCGTTATCGGAGGCACACGCGGTTGAAGCACATGGCCAGTCTGAAATAAGACAAAATAATCGGGGCCATGACAATGTGCGCTGCATGACAAAGGCAAAAGACGATACAATAATCGTCGAGGTGGTGGTCATTGTCATCGTTGTGGCCTTAAAGGTCACTGAAAAAATGAATGTCGGGTACCAGAGCATTTCGTAAGGTTGTATCAAAATTCCTTTAAAAGAAAAGGAAATAAAGGTGGTGCCTCCTCTTCTAAAGCCCGAATAGAGTCACATTTGACTCTCAAAGATGATGTTCAGGCAGGATCTTCTCAAAAATATAATGAGAATGTTGAGGCAAACTTAGCATTAAAAAATGATGTTTTTGATGGGCTCGATGATATTAATCATCTGGAAGTTGAGGACTTCTTTGGGGATCACAACTGAGATTGATAATTGAACTAGGAAATGAATAATGTTTTTATTTATTTTTAATGTCTTAATTAAAGTTTATGTACTTAAGATTTCTTTTGCTAAATTTCTTACTTCTTATTATGTATATTTTTTATTCTTGTGAAGATAAATAAAATTTTCAGTCATCAGTTGGATCCAAAATGAGTAGTGGAGATATGTGTCTTCTGGACAGTGCCACAACTCATACGATACTAAGAGAAAAGAAATATTTCTCTCGTTTGATAATGAAAAAGGCATATGTTAATACAATATCTGGTAGTACAAAATTGATTGAGTGCTCTAGAAGAGCGGCCTTATTACTACCTGGAGGAACATTATTGGTAATTGATAATGCATTATATTGTAGTAAGTCTCAAAGAAACTTGTTAAGTTTCAAGGTTATTCGCCAAAATGACTATCATGTTGAGACTGCAAAAGAAGGAAAGGTGGAATACCTTTATATAATTACAATAAATGCGGATAAGAAAACTGTGCATGAAAAATTGCCAGCACTTTATTCTGGGTTGTATCATACAAATATTGGTACAGTTGAATCACATGCCGTAGTAAACAAAAGGTTTACTGATTCTAATGATTTTATCATTCGGCATGATCGGTTGCGCCATCCCGATTATAATATGATGCGCAAAGTAATTGAGAATTCACATGGGCATACTTTGAAGAATCAAAATGTTCTTCAATCAAAGGAATTCTCTTGTGCTGCTTGTTCACAAGGAAAATTGGTTATCAAACAATCAGTTGCTAAGGTTGGGGTGGAATCCCCTACATTTCTGGAACGGATACAAGGTGATATATGTGGACCTATTCACCCTGCATGTGGACCATTTAAATATTATATGATCTTCATAGATGCATCTACAAGATTGTCTTATGTGTGCTTATCGTCAACTCGCAATATGGTTTATGCGAGGTTGTTGGCTCAAATAATAAGGTTAAAAGCACTATTTCCATATTATGTAATAAAAATAATTCGTCTTGATAATGCTGGTGAGTTTACATCTCAAGCATTTATTGATTATTGTTTGTCTACTGGAATAACAGTTGAACATTCTATTGCACATGTTCATACTCAAAATGGTTTAGCAAAGTCATTAATTAAACGTTTTCATTTGTTAGCTAGACCTTTTGATGAGAACAAAGTTGCCTGTTTCGATTTGGGGACATGCCATTTTGCATGCAGCAGCACTTGTGCGCATAAGGCCAACCAGTTATCATGACATCTCCCCATTACAATTGGTTTTTAGTCAGGAGCCAAACATTTCCCATCTTAGAATCATTGGTTGTGCGGTATATGTTCCAATTGCTCCACCACAACGCACCAAGATGGGTCCCCAAAGAAGGTTGGGGATATATGTTGGGTATGAATCTCGTTCTATTTTAAAATATTTAAAACCTAGAATTGGAGATTTATTTACGGCAAGGTTTGCTGATTGTCATTTTGATAAATCCGTTTATCAAATATTAGGGGGAGAACAAAAGCAATCGGAAAATGAGATAGATTGGAATTCACTTTTACTGTCTCATTTAGATCCTCGAACAAATCAATGTGAGCAAGAAGTTCAAAAGATAATTTATTTGCAGAATATTGCAAATCAACTTCTGGATGCATTTACTAACCTTCCACGGGTTACTAAGTCATATATCCTAGTTGCTAATGCTTAAGTTCGAGTTGATATCCCTATAGGACAAAATGTTAAGGAAAATGAGTCTGGACCAACTTATAACGTGGTAGACCAATTAGTTTCAAGGATAAAAATCCTCGGAAAAGAAAAGGAATAAATGATCAAGATGATGATCATAATATAGAGGCAATTGCTCATGAAGAGCTCCGAGACATAATAAATGATGACACCACAAAGGAGGTCCATGTACCTGAAAATAATGAGAATGAGGAAATCTCTATAAATTATGCCTCGACGAGAAAAAGGTGGAATCGAGATAATATTGTGGTGGATAATATTTTTGCCTATAATATTGCAGTTGAAATAATGCAACAAGATGAGGATTTGGAACCAATATCTGTCAACGAGTGTAGACAGAGAAATGATTGACCAAAATGGAAGGAAGCAATTCAAACAGAATTAGCTTCACTTGAAAAACGTGAAGTTCTTGGACAAATAGTCCGAACACCTGAAGGTATCAAGCCAGTGGGGAATGAATGGATTTTTATGCGAAAACGCAATGAAAGTGGTAAAGTCGTAAGATATAAGGCACGACTTGTGGCACAAGAATTTTCACAAAGGCTTGACATTGATTATGAGGAGACTTATTCTCCTGTGGTAGATGCAATTACATTCAGGTATCTAATAAATATGACAGTTCATGAAAAGCTTGAAATGAGTTTAATGGATGTTGTCACGGACTATTTGTATGGCTCGCTAGACCACAATATTTTTCTGAAAATCCCTGAAGCACTCAAAGTTTCTGAAGCATATAAAGGTTCAAAAGAAAGTGGTTCATAAAGCTTCAAAAATCCTTATATGGATTAAAATAATCAGGGCGAATGTGGTATAATCGTCTTAGCGAATATTTGCTAAAAGAAGGGTACAAGAATGACCCTATTTGTCCTTGTATTTTTATACTAAGGTCAAAATATGAATTTGTAATAATATTTGTTTATGTTGATGACTTGAACATTATTCGAACTCCTAAAGAGCTTTCAAAAGTCGTTGAGTGTTTGAAGAAAGAATTTGAAATGAAAGATCTTGGTAAGACGAAATTTTGTGTTGGCCTTCAGATTGAACATTTGACAAATGGAATATTTATCCATCAATCAACATATATTGAAAAGGTTTTGAAAATTTTTTACATGGATAAAAATCACACCCATTGAGTACCCCGATGGTTGTGAGATCTCTTGATATAAATAAAGATCCATTCCGACATCAAGAAAAGAATGATGAGGTTCTTGATGATGAAACACCATATCTTAGTGCTATTGGGGCACTAATGTACCTTGCCAACAATACCCGATCAGATATTTGTTTCGCAGTAAGTTTATTGGCGAGATTCATCTCATGTCCAACAAGAAGACATTGGAAAGGTGTTAAACATATATTCAGATATCTTCAAGGAACAATTGATATGGGATTGTTGTATTTTAATGCATCCAAGTCAGATTTGATTGGTTATGCAGATGCTGGCTATTTGTCTGACCCACATAAAGCCCGATCTCAGACAGGCTATGTATTCAAATATGGAGGTACAGCTATATCATGGCGTTCAATGAAGCAAACAATAGTTGCTACTTTTCAAATCATGCAGAGATAATACCATTCACGAAGCCAGTCGAGAGTGTGTATGGTTGAGATCAATGACTCAACACATTCTGCAATTATGCGGTCTTTCTGTGCAAACAAAGAAAAGGGAGGATATATCAAAGGAGACCGAACAAAGCATATTTCACCTAAGTTCTTTTTCACACATGATCTTCAACAAAATAGTGAGATAAATGTTCAACAGATTCGTTCGAGTGATAATCTTGCAGATTTATTCACTAAGGCATTGCCAACGTCAACATTTGAGAAGCTAAGATATAAGATTGAGATGCATCGTCTCGAAGATATCAAATAAGTTTTTCATCAGGGGGAAAAATACGCGTTGTACTCTTTTTTCCTTAGCCATGGTTTTGTCCCATTGAGTTTTTCTTGTAAGGTTTTTAATGAGGCAGCACTCAAGGCGTATTACAAGACGTGTGTACTCTTTTTCCTTCACTATGTTTTGGCCCACTGGGTTTTTTCTAGTAAGGTTTTAAGGAGGCACATTATTTATAAACATCCAAGGGGGAGTGTTATAAAACTATTGAATTGTGAATGTTTCTTTTCATCAAAAACATAACGTAATGAATCTATTTAATGTAAGAATTAATGTTGTGCTAACGTATTTGGCTAAAGGATGTAAAGTGTGTTTCCTAAATCCTATAAAAGGATTGTCTTTTTACCCTTATTATATACACTTGAAGAATTAAATAGTATTCTCCACTCTATACTTCCATCAACATTTGTCTACCACTATTGTTTGTGTATTTTTGTATTTTTCTCTCGTTTTACAACATACAATTCATTGATAATTATAAAAATATAATAAAAAAATATTGTGGGGTCCACATTTTATACTTGTTGAATGCTAACTTAATTAAATAACTTTTTTGAATTTTTCTTTGTAATGTTGTTTCTTAAATCAAATCATGATCTTGTTAAAAGTCAAAATTACATATTTGGGGGTCAAACTGAATTAGTATTTTTTAATAAAAAAATTAACATTTTTGTTGATGTTTAAAAAAAGAAAGATTGTATAAAAATAACAAACTATTGATTCAAATTACTTATTACCATAATTTGATTTAATTGTAACTCGTAACAAACTGTTGTCATTCGCTTCTCCCTGAAATTCTCGCTCGCCACTCTCGTTTTCCCGCTAGCAGTATCTCTCTCGCCTTTCTCACTTTTATAAAAACGCAAATGTATAAAAATATGTTTGTGTTTGTATAAAGTGAGAGAAAGTGTATATATACATATCTTTTCGTTCACCTCTCTCCCCATAAAACCTCGCTCGCCACTCTCCCAAATTTTGCTCGCCACTCTGACTCGCCTCTCTCACTTAATACAAACACAAAAGTATAATTTGTGCTTGTATAAAACGAGAGAAAATTTTATATATAAATACAAATACATATATTTTCATCTTTTACACTTATAATTATACAAATATAGATCTTCTCTGTCTAGTTTTTTTTTGTCTTTCTCTCTTTCTTTCTTTATACAAACACAATTATACAATTGATTATAAATTTTCCAAATAATATTTGGGAAAAATTTGGCAAATAATGTTTGTCCATACAATTTGTCATTATTTGGCAAATATCCCAAATTTCCAATTACTAGTTTTTTCTAGTATTTGGGCCGAATCTCATTATTTGGGATATTTTGAAAATTAAAATTTTATCCCAATCTTTTATCTTTTACAAAAACACCCTCTCTAGTAGTTGCTTGCGTTGTATTACATTATTTTTTACGTGAATACCAAAATAGTGATGAAAGATTTAGTGAATATTAAATATGATATGATTGTTGATAAAAATTATTAAAAATTGGCTCTAGGTAACAAAGTCATGTGTTTTGTCTACTTCACGATGTATAGAATAATTCTTGTTGCACTCGCTCCAACTTACCACAATGCTTTAGTATCATGAACACTATTTGTTATTGTTGTAAAAACATCCAATTGACTTGTAATACTAACTTATAGTTAGTTTTGATAGTTTTTAAAACTTGTGCGTATAAATCATATTTTTCTAAAAAGGTGAAATATATTTCCCAAATCCTATGGTCAAACACATGGTGTAATTTCACCCAAATTTTCACTCGAATAATATTTGCCAATAATATTTGGAAATCTATGATCAAACGCTAGCTAAGTATACCAAAACAGATTATACAATTAATCTTTTATGTATGCATATGAAATATATATATATATATATATA
>NC_028641.1:9079201-9082720 GCF_001406875.1 Solanum pennellii | reverse complement strand
TATATATATATATATATTAATAGTCATAGCAAACATAAAGTTTGCTATGGAGCACAATTATATAAACAATAGTTATAGCATACAAATATGATTTTTATGTTTGCTAAACCTAAAATTTACTCTTAAAACGAAGTTGACATCCTCGTAGATGTTGAAAAACAGTTTTCTAGATCTTGATTCTCTCTCTATATGAAGTCATCTTTAATTCACCCTTGAATTCGAAACGGTCATTAATCTTCTAAACGAGGTCTGTCATGAATAGTCGCTGGAAGATGCCCTGTACTAAAAAAAATAAGAGCAAGTGCACTATCAGTACATAACCACAGTGTACAAGTAGGACCACGTGGCTATCCCAATAAGTGAAACATATGTAAGTAAACATATCATTACAAAACAGACATATACCAAACATATACAATATCATCATCATTCACGTCAACGAACAATTTCAGAATTCTCAACAATATAAAATTAAATTATTTTAGAGCAACAAACAATCTTTCAATATCAATCATCATTAGATATGAACGTAATTATCACAAGTATAAACACATCACAATTCAATGGTCCTCTCACGGAACCAAATTCAATGTTCTTCTGATGGAATCGAAACCCAAACTGTTAGCTTGCTGGAACGTGACAATCTAATCCCATAATTATACCGCAACGTGGCAACAGGTCCCATAATTGAGCCAGAACGTGGCAACCTGATCCAATAGTTGTGCCAGAATGTGGCAACCAATTCAAGTTATCTTGTCGGAACGTGGGAATTCGATCCCTGATCACAAACCACAATCACAATCACAAGTACATCATCAAGATCATAAAACAAGAGGTGATTCATGGTATACAATTATTAAATTATCCTCAATTACGATTAGGGTGATCAATAATCCAACGTTCCCATACATACATGCATTATAACAAAGCAATTACAAACATATATCACACCAAAATGAAATCACAACCATCACCTACCTCGAATTCAAGCTTGAATCCCCTAAGGCACTTGAATATTCCCTTTCCAGATTCTTTCCGCTTGTTCTAGGTCTGCAACAATTAATATATGCAAGGATTAAAAATCAAAGGTCTAATTATTCAGATTGTAACAAAAACCAATAACCCTAGACCAAACCCAAGATCCTAATATCCAAATGAGGTTTTGTCCACCATAACTCTTAGATTAAAACCCTTCCCCATCAATAATAACCCAAGAAAATAGGTTCTACGGATCAGGGAGTTAAAACCTTATCTTTAGCCTAAAAAATGGTGAAAACTGTAAAGAACTCGTTCGAGATCGCCTCCTTAGCTCTAAAAGTTGAAATATACCAAATAGGGGTTTATTAGCAACTATAAGTCACGTCTGGCTTGCTACAGCGGACCCATCCCGCTTCAGAGGCCTCGATGGAGACAGAATGTAGCCATTCACGAAAAAATCATTTTCGAGAGT
Organism: Solanum pennellii; assembly: GCF_001406875.1. Classification (NCBI taxonomy): domain Eukaryota; kingdom Viridiplantae; phylum Streptophyta; class Magnoliopsida; order Solanales; family Solanaceae; genus Solanum; species Solanum pennellii. The sequence goes on along the minus strand of NC_028641.1, from coordinate 9,081,270 downwards.
TCTACTCGCCCGAATTTGATTATTTAAAGTAGTATGGGTTCCTTGTCATCTTAGGTATCTAGTTATGTAATAAAGCTCACAATTATATTCCTCATTTATTACAAGATTTCCTTACACATTAATGCCTCTGATTTTGTACAAATCTGGACTAGGTTGGGAAATTCCAAGTTACTATCAAAAAGTTTTTTGGCCCCAATTCTTTCTTCGTTGACTCTTTCATAACGACGGAACCAGGTCGTTAGAACTTATCTATGTGTCAAAAAGTTAATGAATTCTCATTCACCTTTTCTTCGTTGTGCCTTTAACATGATAAAAAGTATTTCTTCGTATCACTACTCTTCTTCCATCTTTTAAAAAAAATTCAAATAAATTAGACAACACTAATACGTTACTTTCTTTGTCCCAATTTTTTAAGTTGTTAATTATTTTTACTTGGAGTACATTTTACGTAATTTAAAAATTATATAATAGATTTTGAAAAATGCAAAAATTTCAAATTGAATTGCTAATTATTGTGATTTATAATATACTTATACTTGATTTTCAAAAATCTAACGAATTCTAAAAGAATATAGGAATGTCATAACTTCTCCCAGATTAAAAGTATGCATATCGATGAAGAGTTGTTTGCTTCTAGTAACTGAAGTAGCCAGGTCAATGCTAGTAGCTTATTAATAAAGGTCAATGCTAGCAGCTCATTAATAAGAAAAGAGAAATTCTATTCACACTAATCATTATAAATTTATACATTCATGCTCAATCTAAATAGAAAGGAAGTTGCAGCCTACCTATAGGCCGACCCTGCGCGCTCAAAAATCACAGCGCCGGAGCTTTTTATTCTGAATAGCCTCCAAAATATGTCACACTATCAAATTCAAGATCACAATGTAAGTACGATTGTCAGGACACCAAACCACACATAAAATGAAAATGAACCAATTTTAGAGTTAAACGAGAATTGTGGATTCCATGTCAAAAATCTGAGATTGACTCTGTCAAGAGATCCTAAACTAACCTGAAACTTTTTCTAAGATTGAACACAATTTGAGGCTCAGAAACTGCCAACACAACAAAATGCACAAATTCACAAGAAAAATTTAAAGACAAGGAGATGGTAGCAGTTTCAAGGCAAAATTCACCTCAAATGGAGGTCCTTCGACAACTCCCGATCACTCTACCATGTAGCCCCAACAAATGTGGACGCGTGGAACTTCGGTATCACCGAATTTCAACTAGAGTTCAAGGATAAATCACCTCTCTACACTTAGAATAGTTGATGTCTCGCGCCTGTCTTTATTTATAAGGACAAATCTTCATCATGGTCACGAGAAAGCTCGCAATAGTGACTTATTAAGAGGTTCACCATCACGATCCAGAGATTTTGTTTCACGGTTGCAATTACCAACGAAGGTCAACTGTTAATTATGATTGCGAAGCACTAAGACCCATACCTTCACGACCAAGGGCCACGCGATGCATATCATTTGGTTTAGCCAAGTTTCAAATCTCCATCGGGGTGCTCTAAATTGATTCGGGATCCCGTGCACCCAAACAAGATATGCAACCAACCAAATTTGATATTTCAACCTCAAGGTCAACCTGATAGAATATGGGTCCCACACCCAACTCCGTTTTAAGTCAAAATCCACAAAAAGGGACTCGAAATTAGCCCTGAGGCCTCCGGATCTAAATGAAGGATAATTCTAGTCCAATATCAACAAATTGAGCTAACCATGCTGACAAAATTCTCATCTAAGCTCGTTTACCCAAAATATTAACTAAAGTCAAACTTAGACTTCAATTTTATCCTTATTTGATTTCGAGTTACTAAAACTTAACATTCTTATCCTCATTTGATTTACATCCTAAAAGATATACATTACTATCTCACAATTTTCTTTATCTGGCATATACTTATGGTATGTCTGAAAAAAGAAAATACATTACTCGCAAAAAAATCTCAAATAATTAGTTATAATTAACTTATGACTTATTTCAAACATATCATGTTTTTTTTTTTGTTTATGCTTCTCAATATTGCTATATATATATATATATATATATATATA
>NC_028641.1:9070745-9078529 GCF_001406875.1 Solanum pennellii | reverse complement strand
ATATAGGAAAATGCATAAGTACCCCATCAACCTATGCCTGAAATCTAAGAGACACACTTATATTATACTAAGGTCCTATTATCTCCCTGATTTTATTTCATAAATAATTTTCTACCCCTTTGTTGGACTACGTATTTGTTGTTTGTTTCATTTCATCCATGGCTTCTTTTGCTTCTGGATCGGCTATTATGGCAGCGGGAATCACAATGACTGACACCGGCGGTCACAAAATCTATCATTTTCGGCGAACTTTTTTGTCTAATACACTACACCCCAAAGCTATTCAAATTTGCAACGCAAATCAAACATCAAAAAAGAAAAAATGAAACTCAAGGTGCTAAATCTAGTGAACTGACTTTAATATTTAAAAAATTTTAAATTCCTCAGAAAAATTTACTCACTGCGAAAAATAGTTCGAGTCTTAGCTCAAAAATTTTCTAGGGTACTACAAGAAATTTCATTATATAATTTTAGTAAGAAAGATTTGAACTTTGTCTTATAAATTTAAGCTTAATCTCACACTTTATTCAGGCAAACAAACAATTTATCTATTTTATGAACATATCAATATATAAAGATTATTTTTGAGAGGATTATTTATTATTGAAAGAAGGGAACATGCATAAGTACCTCCAATCTATGCTCGAAATTTTAAAGACACATTTATACTATATCAATGTCATATTAACTCCTCAAACTAATTTTATAAATAATTTTTTACCCCTTTTCAGCCTAGGTGGCACATAGGTTGAAAAAATTGTCAACACATGCTAGGCCCACAAGATAATGCCTAACGATTTTGTTTAGCTAATGATTCTGCCATGAAGGATCCCAAACATTCTATGAAATACGAACAATCAAGATATTTTTTCTTCTGCATTAATTTTATAATATAAAAAATATATGAATTACTATGCATAAAATGAAATATAATTGAATAAACGAGTCTAGATTTATACAAAACACAAATCATATGATCAAATGATTTTTTTAAAAAAAGTGAACTTTTCAAAAGTACATTCTATATCAGATAAAATTATAAATACAATAATCATCTACTTAATCACATATTTCAAATAAATTATTTATTTATTTATTTATTTATATATAAAACTCTATGTTGATTTTAATGGTAATATTAAGAATTATGAAACTTGAGAAATATTCAAGAAATTTATGTGAACTAATTAATAATCTAAAATAAATGTATTTGTTTGATGCAAGAATAATGATGTCCGTACAAGTGACCTGCTATAAAAAAAAATAATGTTTTATTATGAGGTTTGAACTCATGACTACTTGATTCAAATGCACGTCATTTACCACTGCACCAAAGGCTTAACTCTTGTCAACGGTTTCCAACATTACATATATCACTTAAAAGCAAAATTTGACATCTATATGAATGACATAATTTTCCAGCGAAGGGTGTGCAACTGTTATAAGTCAGGGTTGTCTTAACTACTAGCACTCTAAAGCTACCGGTATTGGGGCCCCATTTTTTTTCCAAAAAAAGAGTAACTTATATAAATGACTATAGTTTTAGGGTTATTAAATTAGCATTCATTAGTGTGATACTTATATAAAGTGACTATACTTTGTAACTTAATCTAGTTGTGTTCTATGTCTGTCCATTTTTGTAAATACATTAATACATTTATAATTATAATGCACTAAATAAGATAAAGTAAATATGTAATTTCAAGATGCACATGTTCATTTCAGAAATAAAGATCTTCAATTTCTGTCACGATCCAGATTCATAAGTCGTGATGGCACCTATGTTCCCAACCAATAGGTAAGTCAACCAACATATTTGACCAACTTAACCAACTAAAGAGTAAAAAGACAAACAATTAGCAAAATCTCCAACATTGAGTTCCTTATAAGTACGAAATGCGGAAACTAAAAAAAATACCACCCCAAGAATTGGTGTCTTAAGTACAAAAGCTTCTAAAATACGATGCAAGTCTGAAACTAAAATGACAAATCCAACATAAGGGATATCCTATCTGAATACTAAATAAAAGAATAAATAAAAATAGAGGGAGATGTGGGCCACAAAAAACCAAGCAGTTCACCACAACTCCAAGACACTCCAAGCTCGGACTCAAAATGCTCCATGAGATGTGCTCGTACTCGGAATCAAATATGCACCACAAAGAGTGCTCTCTCAATCGTAGATACATGATACTCCTCGGAAATACATCGAGAGTTCATGACACAAAGGGGACTCGCGAGGTCTATATACCGACACGGACGATCTTCACGTGTCTGTGCGGATGATTTCAACGCACTATCATAAATCAAACAATTTTCGCATGGACGATCTCCACGTGCCCAAAGCATAATCTTTACATCTCACCATCCCCAGCACGGACGATCTCCATGTGTCCAACTTATACTTAATCTCATGTCAATGCATGTACACAATATTATTTCAATAAAGGAGATGATGATGCACCTCAATGCGCTTATGCTTCGGCATTCTCAAATTACATTTCACATTCTATAGTAGTAATTTTCCCTTTTATAACACCGGTACTCGTAACAATGCCCGTCACATTATTGATACGAGACCCCCATCTTTCGCCCATACCCCTTTGTCTATATCATTTTAAATCTTTAATTAGGAAAACGTCCTTCAACAAGTCCAAAAGTCTTAACATACCTTAAATGTCGAACCTCGTGCCACGAACCTTCAAGATTTTTCCTTTCCTATTCGCAAAGATTCGAAACGTTCCCAATCCATCAATTATGCAGTATTCTTAAGTAAGCTAGTTTGTAGGCATTCAAATTATTATATGTCTATCATAGACCCTAAAACTCACTCATATCTCTAATCAAGCTCCAAATGTTGATATAATTTCTATGCCAAAATTATCATACTTGCTAAATTTCAAGTCAAGAATTAAACTTTCATCTCTCCAAATACCCAAAAATTCAATTTTAAATCATATAATATACACCTAATAATTAATTACCTATCTCAGTATCTCAAAAAACTAATATCTTAATGTGATAATAATAAGAAAATAAGCCAACTTAAAACCATTTACGAAGAACTAATTTGTTGCACCTCAATTTCCTATACGCCTGCATCTTTGCATACAATTTCTCAATCCAAAAAGCAAGAGAACTATCACTGGCAGCCATTTGAAAATCCTTGGACACTAATTTAAGCTAAAACCTTGCCAAAATAATTAAGAAAAATCCAAAATTTCAGCCTAGTACTAGTAAGGACCCATAATATGGAACCATTATTTAATCGTCTCTTTCCACCTATTCTGGCCATTGCATTCTTGAAACTCAAATCAAAATCTTAGAAGAAAAAGTTCATCTATAAAAGAAGAATTGAAAAGTCACAAAAATTGTCCACTAACCTTGCAGGTATACAAAGCAAAAATTGGAAAATTGACATATAAATATGAAACAGAAAGTAATAAAAGCTAAAATTCCTTCGCCCAATTACTTAAACTAACACCTAACCCCACCACTTTTGCACCATATTATCCCAATAAATCTTAAAATTCAGAATAATATCTTTATTATGAATATTCAATAACACAATTTGATTAAAGCTCACCTGCAATACACGACTCACGAGTAACTATTATGCCCACGTCGCCGGTAGTTTTCGAACCCTTTTATTTTCTATTTGTCTAATGTTAATTAAGTATAACAACTAAACTAATCCCACTAACTTAAATAAATTAATAGATCAAGTATAAGGTATTAAATGAATTATGGATATGACCCACTAACTATTACCTATATTAATTCTTCACTAATTTTTTATCAATTAATACTCTTAGTCTTTGAATAATTTAGAAATACCCCTTTAAATTTTCAAAAGGAGTCAAAATGGTCCTAGTTCTCAAAATGACCTAGCGTGTCGTTACAATTTCCTTTTCCCATTCTTCTTTCTCTGGGGGAAGAGATTCCTCATCTTCAAACCTAAATATTAAAGGAAGTGTTTCATTGACAGAAACTTGTTCCTTCTCTTCAGGAGGAGTGAGACTCGAACTCGACACTGACTCTAATACCCAACTTGAAACATCATCCCAACATCTGATTTGTGACTCGACTCAAAATTCAAGTTTTAGTCTTCACTGGAGATTTGGCCCGACTCAATATGAAACACAGGAGTTGGGTCTCGAATCTAGCTCGAGAGTCAAGTCTCAAATCAAGAATCAATACTCCCTCTGTCCATTTTTATTGGTCAGATGCACTTTTATAAAGTCAATTTGATTAATTTTTAAAGTTAAATTAGATTATGTTAATTCAATAAAAAAAATTTAAAAAAAGTACTATAAATTATAATTTTTGCATATCAATATGATGAAAATATACATCGTAAAATGTTGGTCAAAGTTCTCATAGTTTGACTCTAAAATCATGACAATTATTTGTAGACGGACGGTGTAGTAAGATATTCCTAGATTAGTATCGGAAATCAACAACCTGAAATATAAGTTACAATGGAAAGTAGTTGTGGTGTGAGGTTCAAAATGATTTTGGAAAATGTTTTCCTTATTTCTTCAAGGAAAGTTATTTTCCTTAAATTTGAAAAAGAAAAGTTGATTTGCAAACATTTCAAAACATTTTAAGTCAACGAGACATGAGAAATTTAGAAAACATTTTCCTTCATACCAAACACACCCTAAGAAATGTACAATAAAGGTAGACTTTCATTAACTGAGATTTCTCGTAAAAAAAAATAAATTAATAGCTATTCAAAGGTGACCAAACTTTAAGATCAACCAGGAAAAAAAAACACTCTCGGAATAAATACATTCTTATTATATTATGAATGAGAAACATAGTTGAATCAAAGTGATTATTGTTTAAAGAGCTCAGAGGGCTATCTGGATTATTTAAAGAAGTTGTAGCACTTTCGATCCTCAACTTCAAAAGACTGCTCTCTTCCTCATCAGCCAGGAAAATATAAATTAAATCAAAATGAGAGTAGATATTAGGTATTATATTTAACTAATACTCCCACTGTTTCAATTTATATAAATCGCTTTTCGTTTTAGCTCATCCAAAAAAGAATGAAATATTTTTTATATTTAATAATAATTTAACCTTAAAATGTTCATTTTATTCTTAATGAAATAATTATAATCATATAAATATCTATAACTTATTTTAAACCACAATTTTTTTTAAAAAATTATTTATTTCTTAAATTTCGTGTTAAGTTAAACAAACTCAATAAAATGAGATGGAGGGATTATTGAGCTTTTCACATGGTAAGAAATTAATTATTTTACAAGTAACATTTGAGAACTTTAGGGATACATCTAATTTATAATTATAAAATGTTGGCCGAGCTTAATTAATCTATAGTGTTTCTTTTCTTTTATTTCGTAACTCTCTGGTTCTAACTTTTCACATGATTTGTTTAATATTACAAAATTAAAAGTTATTTGTCATAGATCCTTCTACCTTACTTTAGATTAAGAATACAAAATTTAAAAAAATCTTTAATTTTTAAAAATTTGGGTCAAGTTAAAACCAAACAAACAAATTTAAACTGAGGAAGTACATGATTGGACTTCAAATATTTTTTTAAAAAAATAAGTGACTTTCTCATTTATTTATTTTGGTTAGATATGTAAGCAAATTATATTTATTTCAACAATTTATTATTAAATTAGAAAATAAAAATTGATAGTGGAAAAAACAATGGGAGTAAAAAGAAACAAAAAAAGAGGGTGAGGAAAAAGATTGTGTTACCTCAATGTTAGTTGTGTTGAGAAGTGTCCCAGAATAAGCAATGATATTTGCAGTGATTATTTTGATATTCAAAGATTCAAAAACATCACAAAGTTTTACCATTGTGTCTTTTCTTTTGATGCAAAAGAGGTTCACCACCACTATCTTATCTCTCATTGAAGATACTCTCAACTACAATTTTAAAAGGAAAAAAAAAAAGATAAGTAACTTTTATATTAAGGAATATCTTTCACTATAATAAAAACACATAATATCAATTACGTGTATTATCTCATAAAGGATATTTGTGTCTATTTATTTAATTTTATATAAGTTTAAATGTTTAGTTGTGCAAATCAAAAGTTGAAAGGTACAAATATTAGTTAAAATCACTTTAAAGGACACATTTACATATTCTGCCTAAGGAAAATGAGTAATAAATAGTATGATGTGTAAATATTGTTTAATTACCTGTAAAACATCAATAGGGGAAGAATGATATACATACTGCTGCTCATCAACTCTTTTAGGCTTTAAAAAATCAAAGGTTTATGTTGAAGATGGGTACTATTCTTGATGTATATATATATATTTTATTTAATTATTGTTATGAAATATTAATATGATGTCCATTAATTTTCATTATTAATGCACTAGTATTTGATGGATGTCTATGTTCATATGCATTAGTAATAGTACACTTGGCTTCCAAGTTACTCGAGACTTATAAATAATAGTCCCTCTGTCCCTCAAACTCACTCTTTTTTTTTCCTTTATCAAATTTTGCATTAAGTCAAACTAACTCATATAAAATGAAACGAAAGAAAATAAGAAAATTGGAAATTTCTTTTCCCTAACAATGATTGTTTGTGTTTCACCTTGGTTGTTTTTGGAACAAGAGCTCTAAGTGCAAATAACTTTTCTCTGAATTAGTTCCTCCTAATCCTTTCTGATACAATGTTCTTCGATTGACCCTTCTGGCGAGTTTGATTCATAGTATGACGACATAATTGGCTCGTCCAAGTAGCTACGAAATGTTATCTTTATCAACTCCACAATAACAATACGAAAAATACTAAATGGGAAAGAACATGAATCAAAGTTTACCTATCTTGTTGAAAGAGCATGGTTGTTTCCAAATAATTGTTATTCTCTTCAAGACTTCAACCATGTTTTCTATCTTCTTCGAAAAGAAATGGACAAGTTTAGAGAAGAAGAAAAGGGAAGTAGCTAGGTATATATAGATAATTAGAAAACTATTCATTCGGTCTCTAATAATAGTTATTCAATATTGACTTTAAACATGAATTAAGAATTAATAAATGATAAGAATAATTTTACAAAATTATCGTTATTAAATATAAGTCACAAATACAAAAAGGGAATATAAAAGGAATCCGAATTCCTTTGACCTACCAATTAGTGTCTCGTGGCAATTAATTTTGTTAATATATAAAAGTAAAATTTATTTTTAGAACAGAGAGAGTAGGGCTTCTATTATAATACAAAACTGCGCGTGGGACTAAAAGTCTAAAATAATGTCGAACACAATTTAATAATGTTTGAATTTTTTTTAACAAAGTTTTCAGAATATAGCGTGTGTGTACAGTTTTGCCGCATCTTTTGTTGTTGAAAAAGACATCATCGGATGCTTTAGAGTTTTTTTATCAAGAAAAATCTTTACATAAGAAAAAAAAGAAAATAATTCTAAAATATTTATGTAATTATAAATTATTTTATCAAAAATAAAAGAAAATTTAAAAAATTAAATTAGTTCTAATCGCAGTAAAGTAATATATTTTTAGAGACAAACTAATAAAAAAGACGGTCACATTAATTAATAGGGTGTCACGACCCAAAAATGGGTGTGATGGCACTCGTCTTATCCCACCAAGACAAGTCAGCCTAAAACCCAATATCTAACAAAGTGCGGAAGTAAATGACAATCCAACAACAACTTCTATTATGGAACCAAGTCATATTAATTCAATCCCCAAAATCAGGTTGTCACGTGCACAAGCCTCTAATGTAAATATTAGAATTGAAATAAAATAGAAGTCTAA
>NC_028641.1:9057868-9065573 GCF_001406875.1 Solanum pennellii | reverse complement strand
TTTTTTTTTATTTCTGCACAACACCTTTTATTGCAGTCCAATGATTGGCTATATGACCAATCATTGGCTGCCATTAACAACAAAAATACTAATAATCTTAGTAAACATAATGGCATAAGATCCAAATTCATCCACCCACTTATAATAATAATCTAATTGGAAGAGTTGCAAGTTTTAACATAATATATATGAATTTCCTATGAGATTAAAAACCAGAAATTTGAATCCACATAATTAAATATACCTGCACTTTCGTTCATCGCTCAACGAAGCCGCAAGTTAGTTTTCTTTCTACTTCTATTTTTTTTTCTTCTCTAAATTTATTTTGTTTATTAAAACTGACAAACCCACTAACTTATTATTAATACATGGCCTAGTGGTAAAGAATTTTTCAATAAATTATCACTTTAACCCATTAACTATCAGTTAAGTCATTTATCTATAAATACTCCTCAATTAATTAACTCAAGTTAATCGGATATTTAAAATTTTGAAAAATGACCTTTTGGGTCATCACATTATCTACCACTAAAAATCATGTTCGTCATCGAACATAAAGTAAAAGAAAGTACCTGAAGCTTCAAAAAGTTGAGGATATCTGGCACGCATGTCAGACTCTGTCTCCCAAGTTGCTTCTCTTACTGAACGGTGCTTCCATTGCACCTTCACTGAAACAAGCTCCTTGGTCCTAAGCTTTCGGATTTGCCTATCCAATATAGCTATAGGCTCCTCCTCATATGTCAAGTCTGGACCCAGCTCCACAGAGTCGAGTGAAATCACATTAGATTCATCCGGAATATACTTCCGAAGCATAGAGACATGGAAAACAGGATGAACTGCCGACAAACTAGGTGGCAAGGCCAACTTATAGGCCACCTCTCCCACTCGGCTCAAAATCTCAAAAGGTCCAATGAACCTAGGGCTAAGCTTGCCCTTCTTTCCAAACCTCATCACACCCTTCATGGGTGATACTCGGAGCCAAACATGATCACCCTCCATAAACACCAAGGCTCTAACTCTCCGGTCTGCATAACTCTTCTGTCGACTCTGAGCTGTCAATAATCTATACTGAATCATACGGACTTGCTCCATAGCATCTCTAAGATAGTCTGTATCCAAAGAGCCCATCTCCGCCGAATCAAACCAACCAATCGGAGACCTACACCGTCTTCCATACAACGCCTCAAATGGGGCCATCTAGATACTAGAGTGAAAACTGTTATTATAGGCAAACTCCGCTAATGGTAAATGTTGATCCCATCTAGCACCAAAATCGATCACACACGCTCGAAGCATATCTTCCAATACCTGAATGGTCCGCTCAGATTGACCATTTGTCTGAGGGTGAAATGTCGTACTCATATCTAACTGAGTACCCAGACCATGTTGTAATGCCTTCCAGAAATGAGAAGTAAATATTGAACCTCGATCTGATATGATAGAAATAGGAACTCCATGTAGTCGAACAATCTGACTTATATATAGCTCGGCTAACTTTTCTGCCGTATACTTCACCCGAACCGGAATGAAGTGGGCAGACTTGGTCAGCCTATCAACAACAACCCAAATAGAGTCATAACCACCCACTGTGGTAGGCAAACCCATAACAAAGTCCATAGTAATCCGCTCCCACTTCCAAGTAGGAATAGGCATCCTCTGAGATACACCCCCGGGCCGCTGGTGCTCACACTTGACCTGCTGGCAAGTCAAACACCTCGAAACAAAGTCTGAAATATCTCTCTTCATCCCACACCACAAGTAATGCTGACTCAGATCATGATACATCTTCGCCGCTCCCAGATGGATGGAATACCGAGAACAATGGGCCTCCTCAAGAATCAATCTAATCAAATCGCCTGTCCTGGGCACACAAATTCTGCCTCCGATCCGCAAGACACCATCAGAATCAAGGACAGCCTCCTTATCTTCCCCTCTCAATACTTTGTCTCGAATGAGACATAATTTTTCATCGTCAAACTGGTGTGCACGGATTTGCTTGACTAAAGAAGACCGAGCCTCAATAAAAGCAATCATCCCATCACTCTCTTCTGAAATCTGCAAGCGGACAAGACTGTTAGCTAATATTTGCACATCTCTAGCCAATGGTCTCTCCATAATACTAAGCGCTGCAAGACTCCCCATGCTAGGAGTCTTCCTACTCAGAGCATCGGCCACAACATTGGCCTTTCCTGGATGATACAGAATGGTCACATCATAGTCCTTCAGCAACTCAAGCCATCTCCGTTGCCTCAAGTTCAAATCCCTCTGGCTAAAGATATACTGAAGACTCCGATGATCAGTGAAGATCTCACAATGCACCCCATACAAATAATGACGCCATAACTTAAGTACAAATACCACAGCCGCTCTTCTCATGGGATTTCAACTGCCTAGAAGCATAAGCAATCACTTTCCCTTTCTGCATCAACACACCACCCAAACCAACTCCTGAAGCATCACAATACACAGTAAAGTCTACCCCCTCCTCAGGTAAAGTCAACACAGGAGCAGAAGTCAACAAAGTCTTGAGCTTTTGAAAGCTCTCCTCACACTCATCAGACCACTGAAAACCCACATCCTGTCGAGTCAATCTAGTCAATGGAGCTGCAATAGTAGAGAAACTCTGAACAAATCGTCGATAATAGCCTGCCAATCCCACAAAACTCCTAATCTCAGTAGGTGAAGTAGGTCGCGTCCAGCCTCTAACTGCCTCAATCTTGGCCGGATCTACTCTAATACCCTCCTTAGACACCACATGTCCTAAGAATGCCACAGAAGTAAGCCAGAACTCACACTTTGAGAACTTGGCATACAACTTCTCTTCTCTCAACCTCTGAAGTACAATCCTCAGGTGTCGGACATGGTCCTCCTCAGTCTTAGAGTAAACCAAGATGTCATCGATGAAAACAATCACAAAAGAATCAAGGTATGGTCGAAACACCCCATTCATCAACTCCATGAATGCTGCAGGGGCATTAGTCAATCCGAAGGACATCACTAGAAACTCATAATGCCCATACCGGGTCCGAAAAGCTGTCTTAGGGATATCTGATGCCCTAATCTTCAACTGATGATACCCAGACCTCAAATCAATCTTAGAGAACAATGATGCTCCCTGTAACTGATCAAATAAGTCATCAATACGCGGAAGAGGATACTTATTCTTCACTGTTACCTTGTTCAACTGTCTGTAATCAATACACATTCTCATAGTCCCATCCTTCTTCTTCACAAACAATACAGGGGCACCCCAAGGTGACACACTAGGGCGAATAAAACCCTTACTCAATAAATCCTGCAACTGATCCTTCAATTCTTTCAACTCTGCTGGAGCCATACGGTATGGAGGGATAGAAATAGGCTTAGTGCCCGGCTCCAAATCAATAGCAAAATCGATATCCCTATCGGGAGGAACACCTGGAAGATCAGAAGGAAATACATCGAGAAACTCCTGAACCACGGGAACAGAGTCCATGGGAGGTGGTTCAACACTAGTATCCCGAATAAAAGCTAAGTAAGACAAACACCCCCTCTCCACCAATCTCTGAGCACGAATAAAAGAGATAACCTTGCTAGGATAAGAACCACTAACACTCTTCCACTCAACCCTCGGAACACCAGGCATTGCTAAAGTCACAGTCTTAGCATTACAATCAAGGACAGCATGATAAGGAGAAAGCCAATCCATACCCAAGATAACATCAAAGTCTACCATCCCCAGAATGATTAAGTCTACCCAAGTGTCATACCCAGCCAAAGAAACAAGACAGGATCGATACACTCGATCCACCACTAAGGGCTTACCCACGGGTGTAGAAACACGAATAGGTACAGTCATGCTATCACATATCATATCAAATTTAGCAGCAAAATACGTAGACACATAAGAGAATGTAGAACCTGGATCAAACAACACAGACGCAGGTCGATGGCATACTGGGATGATACCTGTAATAACAGCATCAGAGGTCTCCGCCTCAGGTCTCCCGGGGAAAGCATAGCAGTGGCCTCCTCGTCCACCTCCATCCTGGGTGGTACCTCTACCCCCACTCTGCTGAGCTGCAACACCACTACTAGAAACTCTATCACCTCTACCTGACTGAACTCTGCCACGACCTCTACCCTGTGGTGCTGGTGGTCTAGTCTGGAATGAAGAATTAGGTCGAGGCCCACCACGACCCCTTTGTGAAGTACACTGCCGCATTAGATGATCGGGATCTCCACAAGTAAAACAAAATCTCTGACCTGGGAACTGTTGTGTGGACCCTGAAAACCCACTATAATTGCCTCGCCCTGTAGGTCGCTGCTGTGAACCGTACGAGCCCTGACCTGGGCCATAAGAACCCCTAGATGTCTGGCCACCCTCAAATGTCGGCATAGATGCATGAATAGGTCCCCGCTGCTGAAAAGAACCACTCACTCTCTGTGATCCCCTACCTCCAGATGAGGCACCATGAAACTGGCCTGATATACGGGCCCTTTTAGGGTCCCCAAACTCCTCTCTCTCCATCAATTCCGCCTCTTTGGCGGCGCTCACAATGGACTGGAAAGAAGTCCCCTCCCTAGATGTCCGAAACACAGCTGACCTGATAGAGAAAGTCAATCCCCTCACAAATCTGCGGATCCTCTCTGTCTCATTTGGAATAATGGCCAACGCATGCCTAGACAACTGGCAAAAACGCGCCTCATACTCTGTAACCGATAAACCATCCTGTCTCAGACTCTCAAACCTCAAGCGACTCTCCTCTCTCACGCTCCATGGGATAAAACGATCTTGGAATGCGCCAGCAAACTGCTCCCAAGTCACTGGAGGAGATCCAACTGGCAAACATCCCGAATAAGTCCTCCACCAGTCTCTCGCTGGTCCACGAAGCTGGAGTGTAGCATATCGAACCCCATGTGACTCAGCTAATCCAACCACCTCTAGTAACTCTCGGCAGGTAGTTAGAAACTCATGAGCGTCCTCGCTCTTCCCACCCTGAAACTGAGGTGGGTCCATCTTTCGAAATCTCTCATACCTACGCTGCTCATCCTCTGTCAGAACAACCATTGATGCAACTTGACCCCCAACTGCTGGTGCAACATCATTCTGAACCGCGGGATCTACTGGTAGTTGCCCCACCGCATCCTGAACAACTGGAGCTTGCTGCTGCTCTTGGGTCTGAGCCCCCTCTCTAGTACGAGAGTCATGTGGTGTGGTAGTCGCACCACCACCCTGAGAAAAGCCCTCAAGCACACTTAACACCCTCAATAGTGTATCCTGAAGCAAAGGTGTGACTACAGGATCTGGAGGAACCTGGTCCTCCCTGCCATCAATCTGAGGTTCTGTAGAGACCTCTCTAGCACGACCTCTCACTGGTGCTGCTCCACGTCCACGACCTCTGGCTACTGTCGTACTACTAGCACGACCTCTAGCTCGAGATCTACCCCTACCCCTAGCTGGGGCCTCAACAAGTGCCTCGGGAAATGCCTCCCCTCGACCACCAGTAACATTAGTTCTAGTCCTCGTCATCTGTCAAAAGAGTATACAACAACTCAGTACTAAAGAAGGTAACTACGCACGATGAGAAAGGATGAACAAAAGAAAGTTTCCTAGTAATCCTTATAGCCTCTCAGAGATGAGTACAGATGTCTCCGTACTGATCCTTGAGACTCTACGTAGACTCGGCTTGTATACACGTGAGACCTATGAACCTGAGGCTCTGATACCATTTTGTCACGACCCAAAAATGGGTGTGATGGCACTCCTCTTATCCCACCAAGACAAGTCAGCCTAAAACCCAATATCTAACAAAGTGCGGAAGTAAATGACAATCCAACAACAATTCCTATTATGAAACCAAGTCATATTAATCCAATCCCCAAAATCAGGTTGTCACGTGCACAAGCCTCTAATGTAAATATTAGAATTGAAATAAAATAGAAGTCTAAAATGAAGTTGTCTTTCAAGTAAAAACAAAGTCATAAACTGGAGTAGGAAAGTTCGCTGAGATGACAAGCAGCTACCTCACAATCCTCCACAAGATGCCTCGGAAACGAAGAGAATGGAAGGTATCACAAAAATCCGGGCTCGTAACCTACAAAAATTTGTAGAAGCAAGGGGTGAGTACCAAACCACGCGGTACCCAACAAGCAAACCTCTAAACACAAGTTAAGTGAACAAAATAAGGGTTCTCCTTACACCCTATCTAAACCTCTACGCTACAGCCTAACAGTTTACAGTTTACCAAATACACAACTCAATAACCACACTCTATCAGTTTACACATTCTCAATAACAACTCAATATTCAACAGTCACAAGCTTCACAGAGAAACACTCACAAGATCAGCAAAACACGTGTTCAAGTTCATCAATACTAAAATGTGTAATGCCATGAGATGCAATGTCAAGTATAGTGATGCATGTCTTCCCTAACGATACACACCCGCTGTCTCTCAGAACGGGACCCATGGGGGACATATCTGTCCATGCATCTGTCGCGGCGTACGACACGACCCTCGATAATAGTAACCTTCGCGGCGCGCGATACGTCCCTCGAAATATAATATCATCGCGGCGCGCGATACGACCCTCGAAATAGTACATCCTCTTATCACTTAACTCTTATCACAATCATGTTTCAGATACAATGCAATTGACATGCTCAAATGAGAAATGAGGAGATAACAATTTTGATAACAAGCACAATTTACAGCAAGGAATACAACACTAACAAATAAGCAACAAGTCTCCAAGTCACTCTCAATACCACACAAGAAAATACACGAATTTCATACGCTTAACAAGGGTTTAGAAATCCACTTGCCTTAACCACTCGAATAATCACTCTGGGACTTGAGCCTTCCCTTTCCGTTGAGCTTCCAAATCGATGCAATCTATGCAAGTATATACATTCACAATAAGGTTTCAGAACTAACAACATTCACACTTTTTATGTGTTTAACCCTAACCTTAAAAATTCACCCAAATTCATAATCAAGTTCGTAATTCTTGATGCCAACTAACATTTCAACTTCATAATTTTTTTCCAAGTTTCAAGACTAGGATTGCATCCCAATTTTCCAATATCATGATTCAAATGGTACTCATAAAATACCTTTCCTCGAATATATATATACCAATATATCAAAACTTGAACCATAACATAATAATCAAAACTATGAAAACTACACTACAATGGATTCACAATAACGTTTTTTTTTTGCTTCCCTTTTTTTTTTTTACCATTTCCTCCCAACCAATGATTGGCTCATTATGGCCAATCATTGGTAATCATGACAAAATTCTTTTTTTTTAAAAAAAAAATATGTGCCCTAAATTTCCAGAACTTTATCAGTCACTTTTACAAACATAAAACACACCATAATTTCCATTTCACTATTTTGGCACCTAATTTTTTTTTATTTCTGCACAACACCTTTTATTGCAGTCCAATGATTGGCTATATGACCAATCATTGGCTGCCATTAACAACAAAAATACTAATAATCTTAGTAAACATAATGGCATAAGATCCAAATTCATCCACCCACTTATAATAATAATCTAATTGGAAGAGTTGCAAGTTATAACATAATATATATGAATTTCCTATGAGATTAAAAACCAGAAATTTGAATCCACAGAATTAAATATACCTGCACTTTCGTTCTTCGCTCAACGCAGCCGCAAGTTAGTTCCTCCCTTTCCCTATTTTTTTTTT
>NC_028641.1:9033156-9057530 GCF_001406875.1 Solanum pennellii | reverse complement strand
AACACCTTTTATTGCAGTCCAATGATTGGCAATATGACCAATCATTGGCTGCCATTAACAACAAAAATACTAATAATCTTAGTAAACATAATGGCATAAGATCCAAATTCATCCACCCACTTATAATAATAATCTAATTGGAAGAGTTGCAAGTTATAACATAATATATATGAATTTCCTATGAGATTAAAAACCAGAAATTTGAATCCACAGAATTAAATATACCTGCACTTTCGTTCTTCGCTCAACGCAGCCGCAAGTTAGTTTTCTTTCTACTTCTATTTTTTTTTCTTCTCTAAATTTATTTTGTTTATTAAAACTGACAAACCCACTAACTTATTATTAATACATGGCCTAGTGGTAAAGAATTTTTCAATAAATTATCACTTTAACCCATTAACTATCAGTTAAGTCATTTATCTATAAATACTCCTCAATTAATTAACTCAAGTTAATCGGATATTTAAAATTTTGAAAAATGACCTTCTGGGTCATCACATAGGGGTATCTATTCGGCTTTTCGATTTGATTTTACACTATTCGATTTGGACTTTTTAATTTTTGATTTTGTAAAAATGCAATTCAATCGGATCCAAAATTAATTTGGTTTGGTTTTCGTCTATTCGGTTCATCTTTTTTCAGTTTGATTATTCGTTTAATCAACCAAAAATCAAATAAAATAATTTATTCATTCAAAACCAATCTAAATAAAAGTTCGACGTATGTATTTTTTTTTATCTTCACATACTTTTCCTTTTAGCAAGTACAAGGACCAAAAACCAAAAATAAAGTAAAATCGTTTTTTTTACGGTTTTGATATATTTTTGTTAATAGCAGTGAAATACATTCTCATGCATTGGTTATAGAGTAGGAAAAATAGAACAAAAATAAAGTAAATTCTTCTTTTTTTTGGCAGTTTTGATATACTTTTATTAATAGCAGTGAAGTTAAGTGATATACATTCTCCAACATCGAATAGAGAGTAGGGACAATAAAACAAAAATGAAGTAAAATCTTCTTTTTTGACAGTTTTGATATATTTTTATTAAGAGAACTGAAATTAAGTGAGATACATTCTCCGACATCAGTTAGAGAGTAGGAAAAATAAAAACAAAAATGAACTAAATTCTTCTTATTTTTTGATGATTTTAATATATTTTTATTAATAGCAGCGAAGTTAAGTGAGATACATTCTCCGCACATAGGTTAGAGAGTAGGAAAAATAGAACAATAATTAAGTAAAATCTTCTCTTTTTTGGCGATTTTGGTATATTTTTATTAATAGCAATGAAGTCAAAGTAGATACATTCTCCCACATCGTTTATAAAGTAGGAAAAATAGAACAAAAATTAAGTAAAATATTCTTGTTTTATGGCGGTTTAGATATATTTTTATAAATAGCATTGAAGTTCTCCAACTTCGGGTAGAGAATAGGAAAAATAGAATAAAAATGAAGTAAAATTTTCTTCTTTTTTGGCAATTTTGATATATTTTTATTAATAGCAGTGAAGTTAAGTGAAATACATTCTCCCACATCGGTTAGAGAGTTGGAAAAAATAGAACAAATATGAAGTAAAATCTTCTTTATTTTTGGCGGTTTTGATATATCTTTATTAACAACAATGAAGTTAAGTGAAATACATTCTCCTACATCGGCTAGAGATTACGAAAAATAGAACAAAAATTAAGTAAAATCTTCTTCTTTTTTACGCTGATATATTTTTATTAATAGCAGTGAAGTTAAGTGAGATATATTCTATCAAATCGGTTAGAGATTAGAAAAAATAGAACAAAAATGAAGTTAAATCTTCTTCTTGACGGTTTTGATATATTTTTATTAATAGCAATGAAACTAAAAGAGATACATCCTCCGCATCGGTTAGAGAGTAGGGAAAATAGAACAAAAATAAAGTAAAATCTTCTCTTTTTTTTGGTGGTTTTGATATATTTTTATTAATAGCAATGTAGTCAAGTGAGATACATTTTCCACATCGATTAGAGAGTAGAGAAAATAGTACAAAAACAAAGTAAAATCTTCTTCTTTTTTGGCGATTTTGATATATTTTTATTAATACTATTGAAGTTAAGTGAAATAAATTCTTCCACATCGGTTAGAAAGTACGAAAAATAGAACAAAAATGAAGTAAAATCTTCTTCTTTTTTGGCAGTTTTGATGTATTTTTATAAATAGCAGTGAAATTAAGTAAAATACATTCTTCCATATCTGTTAGAAAGTAGAAAAAATAGAACAAAAATGAAGTAAAATTTTTGTTTTTTTACGATTTTGATATATTTTTAATAATAGCAGTGAAGTTAAGTGAGATACATTCTCCCACATCGACAAAAAGTAGAAAAAAATAAAACAAAATTGAAGTAAAGTCTTCATCTTTTTTTGCGGTTTTGATATATTTTTATGAATAGCAAAGAAGTTCTCCCACATCGGTTATAGAGTAGGTAAAATATAATAAAAATGAAGTAAAATCTTCTTCTTTTTTTACGATTTTTATATATTTTTATTAATAGATGTAAAGTTAAGTCAAATATATTCTCCCTCATTGATTAGAGAGTAGGAAAAAATAGAATAAAAGTGAAGTAAAATCTTCTTCTTTTTTGACGGTTTTGATATATTTTTATTAATAGCAATGAAGTCAAGTGAGATACATACTCCCACATCGATTAGAAAAAAGAAAAAATAGAATAAAAATGAAGTTGAAACTTCTTTTTTTTTGGCTATTTTGATATATTTTTGTAAGTAGCATTAAAATTAAGTGAGATACATTCTCCCACATTGGTTAGAGAGTAAGAAAATAGAACAAAAATGATTTAAAATCTTCTTCTGTTGTGGCGATTTTGATATATTTTTATTAATTGCAGTGAAGTCAAGTGAGATACATTCTCCCACATAAATTAGAGAGTTGGAAAATAGAAAAAAATTGAGTAAATCTTCTTCTTTTTTAACGATTTTGATATATTTTTATTAATAGCAGTGAATTTAAGTGAGATACATTCTCCCACATCGGTTTGAGAGTAGTGAAAATAGAACAAAAATGAAGTCTTCTTCTTTTTTTTTGGCGATTTTAATATATTTTTTTAATAGCAGTAAAGTCAAGTATGATACATTCTTCCACCTAGATTAGAGAGTAGGGAAAATAGAACAAAAATAAAGTAAAATCTTCTTCTTTTTCTGGCGATTTTGATATATTTTTATTAATAGCATTGAAATTAAATGAGATACAAACTTCCACATCCGTTAGAGAGTGGAAAAATAGAACAAAAATGAAGTAAAATTTTCTTCATTTTTGACAGTTTTGATGTATTTTTATTATTACTAGTGAAGTTAAGTGAAATACATTCTGTCTCATCGGTTTGAGAGTAGAAGAAATATAACAAAAATGAAGTAAAATCTTCTTCCTTATTGGCAATTTTGATATATTTTTATTGATAGCAGTGAAGTTAAGTGAGATACATTCTCCCACAACGGTTAGAAAGTAGAAAGTAATTTTTTTTTCTTTTTTGGCGAATTTGATATATTTTTATTAATAATCTTGAAGTTAAGTGAGATACATTTTTCAAATCGGTTAGAGAGTAGGGAAAGTAGAACAAAATTGAAGTAAAATCTTCTTCTTTTTTGGAGGTTTTGATATATTTCTTTTAATAGCATTGAAGTTAACTGAGATACACTCTCCCACATCTATTAGAGAGTAGGGAAAATAGAATAAAAATGGAGCAAAATCTTCTTCTTCTTTTTTTGATGATTTTGATATATTTTTATTAATAGCAGTGAAGTTAAGTAAAATAAATTCTCTCACATCGGTTAGAGAGTAGGAAAAAATTGAAAAAAAATGAAGTAAAATCTTCTTCTTTTTGGCGGTTTTGATATATTTTATTAATAGCAGTGAATTCAAGTGAGATTCATTATCCACTCGGTTAGAGAGTATGAAAAATAGAACAAAAATGAAGTAATATCTTTTTCTTTTTTGGTTGATTTTATTTATTTTTAATAATAGAAGTGAATTTAATTTAGATAAATCTTTCATATCAATTAGATAGTAGGAAAATTAGTGCAAAAATGAAGTAAAGTGTTCTTCATTTTCGGCAGTTTTGATATATTTATTAATAGCGGTGATGGTCTTCCAAATTGGATATAGAGTAAGTACAATAAAATAAAAATGAAGAAAAATCTTCTTCTTTTTTTGGCGATTTTGATATATTTTTATTAATAGCACTGAAGTTAAGTGAAATACATTCTTCCACATTGAATAGGAAGTAGGAAAAATAGAACTAAAATGAAGTGAAATCTTTTTCTTCTTTGGTGGTTTTGATATATTTTTATTAATAGCAGTGACATTAAGTTAAATACATTCTTCCACATCAGTTAGAGAGTAAGAAATATAGAACAAAAATGAAGTAAAGTCTTCTTTTTTTTTAGCAATTTTGATGTATTTTTATTAATAGCCGTGAAGCTAACTGAAATACATTCTCCCGCATCGGTTAGAGATTAGAAAAAATAAAACAAAAATGATGAAAAATCTTCTTTTTTTTGGCGGTTTTAATATATTTTTATTAATAGTAGTGGAGTTAAATGAGATACATTCTCCCACATTGGTTAGAAAGTAGGAAAAATAGAACAAAACTGAAGAAAAATTTTCTTCCTTTTTGGCGATTTTGATATATTTTTATTAATAGCCTTGAAGTTAAGTGAGATACATTCTCTCACATCGGTTAGAGAGTAGCGAAAATAGAACAACAATAAAGTAATCTTCTTCTTCTTTGGCAGTTTTGATATATCTTAATAGGAGTGAAGTTCTTCCACATCGGTTAGAGAGTAGGGAAATTAGAATAAAAATAAAGTAAAATCTTCTTCTTTTTGGCGGTTTTATATATTTTTATTAATAGCAGTAAAGTTAAGTGAAATACATTCTCCCACATAGGTTAGAGAGTATGATGAAATAGAACAAAAATGAAGTAAATACTTCTTCCTTTTTGGCGATTTTTATATATTTTTATTAATACCAGTGAAGTTAACTAAAATACATTCTCCTACATCGGTTAGAGAGTACGAAAAATAGAACAAAAATGAAATAAAATCTTCTTCTTTTTTAGCGATTTTAATATATCTCTTTTAATAGTAGTGAAGTTAACTGAAATACATTCTCCCACATTGGTTAGAAAGTAGGAAAAATAGAACAAAAATAAAATAAAATATTCTTCTTTTTCGACAGTTTTGATATATTTTTATTAACAGCCTTGAAGTTAAGTGAGATACATTCTCCCACATCGTTAGAGAGTAACGAAAATAGAACAAAAATGAAGTAAAATCCTTTTTTTTTTGCGGTTTTGATATATTTTATTAATAGCAGTGAAATTCTTCCACACTTGTTAGAGAGTAGGGAAATTAGAATAAAAATGAAGTAAAATCTTCTTCTTTTTTGGCGGTATTGATATATTTTTATTAATAGCAATAAAGTTAAGTGAAATACATTCTCCCACATAGGTTAAAGAGTAGGGAAAAATAGAACAAAAATAAAGTAAAATGTCACGATCCAAAATAAGACGTGATGGCACTCGTCTTATACCACCAAGACAAGTCAGCCTAAAACTCAACCAGTACAATAAAATGCGGAAATAAAATATAATTAACTTAATAAAAATCCCAAAACTTGATAGTCACGTGTACAAGCCTCTAAAGTATTACAATTGATTCAAAAGAAAAACTCAAGTCTCAAATGAACTTGTTTCTAAAATAGAACAAGATCACAATTAAGGAGAAAGAAAGTTTGCTGAGACGACAAACAGCTACCTCACAAATCTCCAAGAAGCCTCGGAAAAGAAGAAAATGACAAGTACCATAAGAATCCAGACTCATAACCTACAAAAATTTGTAGAAGCAAGGGGTGAGTACCAAACCACACGGTACTCAGCAAGTAAATCCCTAAACTCAAGCTAAGGGGATGAAATACGGGTAATCCTACCACCCCCAACCGAACCTCCACAACTACAACCTGTATAGAAATCAACCCAACCTAACAACTCACGGTTTAAAGTACACATAGTTTAACAAGAACACTTATACAAATTACATGTCCTCAACAATAAGCTCAGTATTCATCAATCACCAATTCCACAGAAGGCATTCACAAAATCAGCAAAGCACAATATCAAGTTCACTAATGATAAGTATGTGCAATGCAATGGAATGCAATGTCAAGTATAATGATGCATGTTTGACCTAGTGATACACACCCACTGTCTCTCAGTCCGGGATCATGTTGCGACGCACGACATGACAATCGATAATAGTAACTATCGTAGTGCGCGATACGTCCCTCGAAATATAGTATCCATCGCGGCGCACGATACGCCCTCGAAATGGTAGAATTTAAGTTCTCATTCTTTCTTAATGCACATAACACTTGTCACAACTATGTCTCAGAATAATGCAAATGACATGTTCACGCAAATAATGAGGAGATAATCATTTTCATAACATTGCACAATTCACAGCAACACAAACATGATATCACATCAACAATTAATTAACAAAACCTTTCTCAACACGTCACACATAAACAATTAATCACATTGCCTTTTGTTACTCTCTTTTTTTCATCATTAGAATTAATCAATGTGGACAAGTTAACCCATCACCAATCTCGTTACTCTCAAACATATACCACAAGAAAATACAAGCATTCCATACACTTAACAAGAGTTTAGAAATTCACTTACCTCAAATACTCGAATGATCACCTCAGACTTGAGTTTTCCTCTTCCGTTAGGTTTTCATATCAATGCAATCTATTCAGATAATAATCATAATAAGATTTCAAGACTAACAACACCCACATTACTATGTGTCTAGTCTAGACTCAGAAACTCACTCAAATATATACTCAAGTTCCTAATTTTGATGCCACTAATATTTCCACTCTCAAATTTCTCAAATTCAAATCTAAGATTAAGTCTTAATTTCTCCAAATTACATAAATCTAATAATATTCATATAATATAGTATACTTAACCTTTTAAGTACATCACTGTACATATACCAATATGTTGGAACAAGGGACATAATATTATGACTATGAAGAAATTTGCAACTCCTAATTTAACAAAAAATTAATAACCTTTAATAACGTAACAATAATTTAACTCATAATTACTTTTATTCCACTCTCACTGCCAATGATGATGAAACTCATTCCATAATCACTTCAAATCATTTTCTAATGATTAGGAATAATTTTCTTTTCCACTATTTATTTTAGTCATCTTAAGCCTCAAAAGCACGGGCAAATTCATTCAAATTTGTAGCAATTGATCATTTCTTTATTTTGACCCAACAATATTATAATACTATTATTCATATATGCAACCAACACAAACAATGAAACTCACCTGAAGCTTTGTTAAAATTTGATGTCGTCGCTGCCACCCGTTCCTCCTTTCCCTTTCTCTTTCTTTTTCTGATTTCTTGTTTATTAAAACTAACAAAATTCACTAACTTATTTCTAATACATGGGCCTCATGGCATATGTCTTGAATAAATTATCACTTTAGCCCATTAATTATCAATTTAGAGTCAATTATCTACAATTATCCATCAATTAATAAACTCAAGTTCAATGAATAATTAAAATCTCCAAAAATGACATTTTGGGTCATTACATAAAATCTTCTTCCTTTTTAGCGGTTTTTATATATTTTTATTAATAATAGTGAAGCTAACTGAAATACATTCTCCTACATCGGTTAGAGAGTAGGCAAATAGAACAAAAATGAAGTAAAATCTTCTTCTTCGTTTGTGGTTTTGATATATTTTTATCAATAGCAGTGAAGTAAGATACATTCTCCCACATCGATTTGAGAGTAGGAAAAATAGAACAAAAAATAAGTAATTTCTTCTCCTTTTTGGCGATTTTAATATATTTTTATTAATAGTATTGAAGTTAATTGAGATACATTCTTTCACATCAGTTAGAAAGTAGGAAGAATTGAACAAAACTAAAGTAAAGTCTTCTTCTTCTTTTTTGTTGTTTTGATATATTTTTATTTATAGCAGTAAAGTTCTCCCACGTCGATTAGAGAGTAGGTACGATAAAATAAAAATGAAGTAAAATCTTCTTCTTTTTTAACGGTTTTGATATATTTTTATTAATAGCACTGAAGTTAAGTGAAATACATTCTCCCACATTGGTTAGAAAGTAGGAAAAAATAGAACAAAAATAAAGTAAATCTTCTTTTTTTTGGCGTTTTTGATATAATTTTATTAATAGCAGTGAAGTTAAGTGAAATACGTTCTTCCACATCGGTTAGAGAGTAGGAAAAATAGATCAAAAATGAAGTAAAATCTTTTTTTTTGCGGTTTTGATATATTTTTATTAATAGCACTGAAGTTAAGTGAGATACATTCTTCCACAACAGTTTAAAAGTAGGAAATATAGAACAAAAATGAAGTAATATCTTCTTCTTTTTTGGCAGTTTTGATATATTTTTAATAATAGCAATGAAGTTAAGTTAAATACATTCTCACAGATTGGTTAGAGAGTAGGGAAAAATAGAAAAAAAATGAAGTAAAATCTTCTTCTTTTTGGCAGTTTTGATATATTTTATTAATAGCAGTGAGGTCAAGTGAAATACATTCTTCCACATAGGTTAGAGAGTAAGAAAAATAGAACAAACATCAAGTAAAATCATCTTCTTTTTTGGCTGTTTTGATAAAAAAAAAATTAATAGTAGTAAAGTTAAGTTAGATACATTCTTCCATATGGATTAGAGATTAAGAAAAATAGAACAAAAATGTAGTAAAGTCTTCTTCTTTTGTGGCAATTTTGATATATTTTTATTAATAGCAGTGAAGCTAAGTAAGATACATTCTCCCTTATCGGTTAGAGAGTTGGAAAAGTAGAACAAAAATGAAGTAAAATCTTCTTCTTTTTTGGCGATTTTGATATATTTTTATTAATAGCAATGAAGTTAGGTGAAATACACTCTCTCACATCGATTAGATATTAGGAAAAATAAAACAAAATGAATTAAATCTTCTTCTTTTTTTACAGTTTTGATACATATTTATTTAAATCGGTGAATTTAAGTGAGATACATTCTCCCACATTGGTTAGAGAGAAGGAAAAATAGAACAAAAATGAAGTAATATATACTCCTTTTTTGGCGGTTTCGATATATTCTTATTAATGGCAGTGAAGTTAAGTGAAATACATTCTTCCATATCGGTTAGAGAGTATGAAAAATAGAACAAAAATGAAGTAAAATCTTCTTTTGTTTTGGCGGTTTTGATATATTCTTATTAATAGCACTGAAGTTAAGTGAGATACATAGCCACATCGATAGAAAGTAGGAAAAATAGAACAAAAGTAAAGTAAAGTCTTCTTCTTTTATTGCGGTTTTAATATATTTTTATTAATAGCAGTGAAGTTCTCCAATATCAGTTAGAGGGTAGGAAAAATAGAACAAAAATAAAGTAAAATCTTCTTCTTTTTTGGCGGTTTTGATATAATTTTATTAATAGCAGTGAAGTCAAGTGAGATACATTCTCCCACATCGATTAGCGAGTATAGAACAAAAATGAAGTAAAATTTTCTTCTTTTTTGGCAGTTTTTATATATTTCTATTATTAGCAGTGAAGTTAAGTAAGATATATTCTTCCACAGCGGTTAGAGAGTAGGAAAAATAGAATAAAAATAACGTAAAATATTCCTCTTTTTTTGCGGTTTAGATATATTTTTTAATAGCAGTGAAGTTAAGTAAAACACATTCTTCCACATCGGTTAGCGAGTGGGAAAAATAGAACAAAAATGAAATGCATCTCCTAGCTGCGAAGAGAATTCTATGGTACTTACAAGGAGCCAAGGATTTTTGAATTTTCTACATGAAAGGAGAAAAGTCAGATTTGGTTGGCTTTACTGACAGTGATTATGCAGGAGATCAAGATGATAGAAAGAGTACTTCGGATTATGTGTTTATGTTAGGTGCAGGGACTATATCGTGGTCCTCTAAAAAATAAATAATTGTCACATTATCAAGTACAGAAGCTGAATTTGTTGCTGTTACATCTTGTGCTTGTCAAGCTATTTAGCTAAGGAGACTCCTTGAAGAGCTGCAGTTCAAGACAGAAGAGTCAATATGATATTTTGCGACAACAATTAAGCCATCAAGTTGTCAAAGAATCCTGTGAACCATGGAAGAAGCAAACACATTGATGTGAAGTACTACTTCCTGCGAGTTCTAAATAATGCAGGAATAATAGAGTTACGAGACTGCCGAAGTGAAGATCAGTTGGCCGATTTTTTACCAAACCTATCAGATTTCTCCCTTTTCAAAATCTGAGGAGGTTGATGGTTATCCGCACTATGGAAGATTTCAAGAAGTTGAAGTTAAACTGAAGCTTACATGCATTCAGTTTAAGGGAGGATGTTATGTTATTCAACCTGTATTATAAGGTTAGCCTTTTTAAAAAAAATAAGATGAAACAGAAAGTAAATAGAATACAATAAGTAATCCGAGTCCACAGAAACTATTGTGTGTCCTTAAGAAATTTAATCCCCTCACTGTACCCGAGGTTATGGATTAATTTCTCCCAAAATAAAATGGATTAATCCTGTTAAAGAAATAGCGGTACCTCAAATTTCTTTAACTTTAGCGAACTTCAGAACAGGATCAAGTCACACAGACTCAGTCGATCGACACTTTGATTTGTTTGAGAGAAAAAATTTATGCAGAGCAGGAAAATGCAGTGTTTGAAAAAATGAAAATTGACTTCCTTTTATAGCCATTTTCAGCAAGAAACGTGTCTGTTCAGAGAATCCATTCAGACCCGTTTTATCTAGAAAGTTGTGTCTTTTGGAAAAAATAACAACTTCTCGGAAAAATGTGTCTGTTAGGAAAATAACGGCTTTTCGAAAAGAGTAAAAACTTTTTGGAATGTTACCGTTACCCGCAAATTTATAAGAGATAATATTAACAGAATTTATTTGATTTAACAAGAACTGATTAAATAAATTTTGTCCAAAAAAATTATCAATAAATCACATCATTTGCCGAATCTGAAGCCGACGCCGACGGCGCGAGGGGGCATCTTCTTCTTAGCTCTTTAAGAAGTAATGGAAGTGTTTCCTTATATAAGGACAACAATTTTCCTTTCTTTTGCCGATATGGGAGAAATGACTTTTCATTTGCACTTTGCAAATGGCATTTCATTTTCCCTCCAAAATAGTTCTCTCACTTTTCATATTCTCTCTTTTCTTTTCCCATTCACACTTGCTAAACCCAACAATCCCCCACATGGATGGGGACGGCTATTGTTAAAACATATGCATGGAAAAAATTGTGTGTCTTGTAGGTAAAGGTTAATCGCATCTGGATAAGTAGGTTTCCCTTTAAACTTTCCGTAGTGAACATATATCGGATATACTCGGTCAATCGGTAGATTTGATATGTTTGAACCATCGAGCTTTGGTGTATACCTAGACAACATATGTCACACAATCAACCCTCGAACTGTTCTTAGTTCTCATTGTTTTGTTCGTTTCAGCCATGAACACATCTTGGATAGTAAGTGCTTAAAGAACTGGCCTTACCGGATTATGAAGCGGCTTACACTTTACACTTATATAGGTGATTTCTAAATGTGTTATCCCATAGATACACCATTTGATATTCCATGTATCAAACTTAGAAACCATTAAAAAGTCCTTATGTCTTTATATTGGTTACTAATCATTGTCTCATCATGAGAATGGAACATAAAATAATAATTTTTTGACAATGTTGAACCGTCATCAATGACTTTGTTTTATCTCCTTGAACCTAGATCTTGGGATCTCAAGTCTTCTAGGTAGAGTTATCGCCATGATGAGTTTTTCTCGGCCATAGTCCCATTCCGTCGATGATTTCTCAACTCCCTCTCTAGTTAGGCCTTTTGTAAGTGGATCCGACACATTATCTTTTGACTTCACATAGTCAATTGTGATAATTCCACTAGAGAGTAGTTGTCTCACAGAGTTATGTCTTCGTCTTATGTGACGAGACTTGCCGTTATACATAATGCTTCCAGCCCTTCCTATTGCAGCTTGACTATCACAGTGTATGCATATAGGGGCCATTGGTTTGGGCCAAAATGGAATATAATCTAAGAAATTTCGGAGCCATTCAGCTTCTTCACATGCCTTGTCTAGCAATGAATTCAGACTCCATTGTTGAGCGAGCTATACATGTTTGTTTGGATGATTTCCAAGATATTTCTCCTCCACCAATAGTAAAAACGTATCCACTTGTGGATTTTGTTTCAGTTGACCCAGTAATCCAATTTGCATCACTATATCCTTCAAGAACGCCTGGATATTTGTTGTAATGTAAAGCATAGTTTTGAGTATCATCTAAGTATCCCAAAACTCTCTTCATTGCCAACCAATGACTTTGATTAGGATTACTTGTGTATCGACTCAGTTTACTGATAGCGCAAGCTATGTCTAATCGTGTACAATTCATGACATACATTAAGCTTCCCAATACGCTAGCCTAGTCCAATTGAGACTGACTTTCACCTTTATTCTTTGCAAGATGAAGGTTTACATCAATTGGAGTCTTTGCCCTTTTAAAATTCAAAAATTTGAATTTTTCAATTATCTTTTGAATATAATGAGTTTGAGACAATGCTAGATCGTTGGGAGTTTTAAGAATTTTAATTCCTAATATCACATCAGCAACTCCTAAATCTTTCATATCAAACTTACTAGCGAGCATACGCTTTGTAGCTTTCATATTAGCAATGTCTTTGCTCATTACAAGCATGTCATCTACATATAGGCATACAATGACTTCCTCATTTGGAGTATCTTTAATGTAAATACATTTATCACATTCATTGATCTTAAATCCATTTGACAACATGGTTTGATCAAACTTTGCATGCCATTGTTTTGGTGCTTGTTTTAGTCCATAAAGTGACTTAATCAGTTTGCACACTTTCTTTTCTTTACCAGGAATTATAAAACCCTCAGGTTGTTCTATGTAAATTTCTTCTTCCAGCTCTCCATTTAAGAAGGTTGTTTTCACATCCATTTGATGAATTTCTAGACCGTATACTGCAGTTAGTGCAATTAACATCCGAATTGATGAATCCTAGTCACTTGCGAGTATGTGTCAAAATAATCAAGACCTTCTTTTTGTCTAAAACCTTTGACAACAAGTCTTGATTTATATTTGTCAATAGTTCCATAATCTTTGATCTTCCTTTTAAAGATCCATTTTGAACCCAAGGGTTTGTTCCCTTGAGGAAGATCAACCAACTCCCAAGTATGATTGCTTAAGATCGATTCAATTTCACTATTAACAGCCTCCTTCCAAGAGGTTGAGTCGCTAGACAACATTGCTTCCTTGAATGTTTGAGGCTCACTTTCAAGAAGAAATGTTACAAAATCATATCCAAATGAAGTAGATGTCCTTTGACGTTTACTGCGTCTTGGACTTTCTTCATTGGGTTCATTCTCTTTTGGTTCTTCTCTGGGTTGTTTAGACCCCCCACTAGATGACTCAAGTCTATTTTTATACGGATAGATATGTTCAAAAAAATCAGCACTATCTGATTCCATTACTGTATTATCATGAATATCCGGATGTTCGGATTTATGAACAAAAAACGACATGCCTTACTGCTTGTCGCATATCCAATGAATACACAATCCACAGTCTTAGGACCTATTTTTACCCTCTTAGGTATAGGAACTTGGACTTTGGCTAGACACCCCAACACTTTGAAATATTTCAAGTTGGGTTTTCTACCTTTCCATTTCTCATATGGAATTACATTTGTCTTTGAGTAAGGCACTCTGTTAAGTATTTGATTTGCTGTAAGGATAGCTTCCCCCCACAAGTTCTGTCGTAAACCTGAACGTATAAGTTCATGATTTCTTTTAAAGTTTGATTTTTCCTTTCTGCAATTCCATTAGACTGAGGAGTGTAGGGAGCAGTAGTTTGATGGATTATTCCATTTTCTAAACATATTTCTGCAAATGGAGATTCATATTCTCCACCTCTATCACTTCTGATCATTTTGATCTTTTTATCTAACTGATTTTCAACTTCAGTTTTATATTGCCTAAATGCATCTATTGTTTCATCCTTACCATTTAGCAAATAGACGTAACAATATCTAGTGCAATCGTCAATAAAAATTATGAAATACTTTTTCCCACCACGTGATGGTGTTGACTTCATGTCACAAATATCAGTGTGAATCAATTCTAAATTATTTGAATTCCTTTCAACAGATTTATATGGATGCTTAGCATACTTAGATTCAACGCAAATTTGACATTTTGATTTATTGCACTCAAATTTTAGCAAAATATTTAAGTTAATCAGTTTTCGCAAGGTTTTCTTATTAACGTGTCCCAAATGTTCATGCCATAAACATTTAGACTCAAGCAAGTAAAAAGAAGCAAAATCTTTATTCATATCAACTGCAATTACATTGAGTTTGAAAAGGCCATCATTAAGGTAGCCTTTTCCTACATACATATCATTCTTTCTTACTACTACTTTATCAGAAACAAATACACATTTGAATCCATTCTTGGTCAGAATTGGAATTGAAACTAAATTCTTTCTCAATTCTGAATATATGAAACCCTATTCAAAGTCACCACCTTGCCTGATGTCATCTTTAATAGGACTTTGTTAGTTCTTCCACCTTTGCAACAGCGGAGTTTGCCATAAACAACTTCTCATCTGTAGGTGCTGGAGTATATGATGAAAATAATTCTTTGTTGGCACAAACATGGCATGAGGCACCAGAATCTATCCACCATTCTCTTGGATTTCCAACCAAGTTACATTCTGAAAGCATTGCACAGAGATCGTCCATTTCTCCTTTGGATTCAGCCAAGTTTGCTTGATCCTTCTTTTTCTTGTCCTTCTTAGGACCCCGGCATTCAGTAGCCCTATGACCATGTTTACCACAGTTGAAGCAGTTTCCATTGAATTTCTTCTTAGGAGGATTGCTTTTTGGACCAGATGCTTTCTTTCTTTTCTTTAATTTTGTGGGATCTTCTTCAACAAAATTTACTCCAGATATTATTGAATTATCATGTGACCTCTTTTCTGCAGTCTTATTATCCTCTTCGATTCTCAACCTTACTATGAGATCTTCAACAGTCATCTCCTTGCATTTATGTTTCAAGTAGTTTTTTAAGTCCTTCTACAATAAACGTAACTTTTCAATAATTGCAGCCACTTGAAAGGCATCATTCACAATCAAATCCTACATTAAAGATTATGTGAGTATTAAGGAAAATCGTAATATTTCTAACATAGGCATTAAATAAATTTATACCTTCAGCAAGGAGATCATGGATTATGACATGCAGTTCTTGAACTTGGGTGACGACGGTCTTACTGTCTATCATCTTATAGTCCAGAAATTTTGCCACAATGAATTTCTTCATTCTGGCATCTTCTGTTTTGTACTTCTTTTCTAAAGCATCCCACAGTTATTTTGAGGGTTTGACATTGTTGTACAAACTGTACAGATCATCTTGCAGGCCACTCAGAATATAATTTTTACACAAAAAATCTAAGTGTGTCCATGCTTCTGTTACCAAGAATCGTTCATCAGGCGGAATTTCATCTGACATAACAGGAACATTCTCATTAATGAACTTCTGCAGACTCAACGTAGTGAGATAGAAGAACATCTTCTGCTGCTATCTCTCAAAGTCCACTCCAGAAAACTTTGCAGGTTTCTCAGCCGGCGCTAAGGCAACATTTAAACGATTATGTGCAACCGATATTGTTGCAACACTTGTTGTTGCAGTACTTACTGTTCCAGCATTTGTTTGACTTGAATTAGTCATTTTTTCTTTTTTCTGTCACAAATGGCAGATAATTTAAGTATTTGAAATACTAACAGTAAAGAACAAATCTTTACACAGATTGTTTCCGATTTAACGATAAAGTATTTATGTTTTTTTAATCGTTAATCGAATGAATTTTAAAAATTCAAGCAGAGTAGAGAATCATAAAGGTTTTAATCTCCAGAAACCTCAAATACAGAAACTTAGTAAATTTCTTAAGATTGTTATTCAACCTGTATTATAAGGTTAGCCTAACAGAAACAAAATAAGATGAAACAGAAAGTAAATAGAATACAAGAAGTAATCTGAGTCCACAGAAACTACTGTGTCCTTAAGAAATTTAATCCCCTCACTGTACCCGAGGTTATGGATTAAGTTCTCCCAAGATAAAATGGATTAATCCTGTTAAATAAATAGCGGTACCTCAAATTTTTTTAACTTCAACGAACTTCAGAACAGGAACAAGTCACACAGACTCAGTCGATCGACACTTTGATTTGTTTGAGATAAAAAATATATATAGAACAGGAAAATACAGTGTTTGAAAAAACAAAAATTGACTTCCTTTTATAGCCATTTTCAGCAAGAAACGTGTCTGTTCAGAGAAATCTATTCAAACCCGATTTATCCAGAAAATTGTGTCTTTTGGAAAAAATAACAACTTTTCGGAAAAATGTGTTTATTAGGAAAATAACGACTTTTCGGAAAGAGTAACAACTTTTCAGAATGTTACCGTTACCCGCAAATTTATAAGAGATAATATTAACAGGATTTATTTGAGTTAACAAAAAATGATTAAATAAATTTTGTCCAAAAAATTTATCAATCAATCACATCATTTGCCGAATCCGAAGGAAGCCGAAGCCGAGCGAGTGACGACGACAGCGCGAGGGGGCATCTTCTTCTTAGCTCTTTAAGAAGTAATGGAAGTGTTTCCTTATATAAGGACAACAATTTTCCTTTCTTTTGCCGATATGGGAGAAATGACTTTTCATTTGCACTTTGCAAATGACTTTTCATTTTCCCTCCAAAATAGTTCTCTTACTTTTCATATTCTCTCTTTTCTTTTCCCATTCACACTTGCTAACCCCCACATGTTATAAAATAGTTCGTTACATAGAGTCCTATTAGCAAATAATGTCAAGTTATTTCAGCTTTGTCCTAGTCTTTAGGAAAGTATTTTATCATGGCTTTACTTCTTTTTTTTAGGAGTTAGTGGTTCCACTATTTTTAGCTTAGAACGTTGTGTAATTTTCATATAAAATATGCCATTGTAGAGCACCAAAAAATGCACTAAAGTAGTTCCCTTTCTTCTCAACATTTCAACTTGTTTCTCTGTTTTTGTTTACGGTTGTTTCATTATCTTGTTTTTGTTTACAAAAAATGAAATAAAATCTTCTTCTGTATTGGCGGTTTTGATATATTTTTATTAATAACAGTGAATTTAAGTCATATGCATTCTTTCACATCGGTTAAAAAGTTGAAAAAATAGAACAAAAATGAAGTAAAGCCTTCTTTTTTTGCGGTTTTGATATATTTTTATTAATAGCAGTGAAGTTTTCCCACATCGGTTAGAGAGTAGAAAAAATAGAACAAAAATGAAGTAGAATCTTCTTCTTTTTTGGCGGTTTTGATATATTTTCATCAATAGCGGTGAAGTTAAGTGAGATACACTATCCCACATCGGTTTGAGAGTAGGAAAAATAAAACAAAAATGAAGTAATATCTTCTTCTTTTTTTGCGATTTTGATATAATTTTATTAATAGCAGTGAAGTTCTCCCACATCGATTAGAGAGTAGGGAAAATATAATATATTTGAAGTAAAATATTCTTCATTTTGGCGGTTTTGATATATTTTTAATAATATTAGTAAAGTTAAGAGAAATACATTCTCCCTCATCGGTTAGAGAGTAGGAAAAAATAGAACAAAATGAAGTAAAATCTTCTTCCTTTTGGCAGTTTTGATATATTTTATTAATAGCAGTGAAATTAAGTGAAATACATTCTCCCGCATCGATTTGAGAGTAGAAAAAATAGAATAAAAAAGAAGTAAAATCTTCTTCTTTTTTGACGGATTTGATATATTTTTATTAATAGCAGTTAAGTTGAGTGAAATACATTCTCCCACATCAGTTAGAGAGTAGGGAAAATAGAACAAAAATGAAGTTAAATCTTCTTCTTTTTTGTCGATTTGGATATATTTTTATTAATAGCAGTGAAGTTAAGTGAAATACGTTCTCCTACATCGGTTAGAGAATAGGAAAAATAGAACAAATATGAAGTAAAATCTTATTCTTTTTTGGCGATTTTGATATATTTTTATTAATAGCAGTGAGTTAAGTGAAATATATTTTCTCACATCGGTTAGAGAGTAGAAAAAATAGAATAAAAATGAAGTAAAATCTTCTTCTTTTTTGGCAATTTTGATATATTTTTATTAATAGCAGTGAAGTTAAGTGAAATTCATTCTCCCATATCAGTTAGAGAGTAAGAAAAATAGAACAAAAATGAATTAAAATCTTCTTCTTTTTTGACGGTTTTGATATATTTTTATTAATAGCAGTGAAGTTAAGTAAAATACATTCTCTGACATCGGTTAGAGAGTAGAAAAAATAGAACAAAAATGAAGTTGGCGGTTTGGATATATTTTTATTAATAACAGTGAAGTTAAGTGAAATATATTCTCACACATCGGTTAGATAGTAGAAAAAATAGAACAAAAATGAATTAAATTTCTTTTTTTATGGTTTTGATATATTTTTATCGGTAAAGGGTCAAATATACCCCTGTACTATAGATAATATTTTATATATGCCCTTGATTATACTTTGGACTAAATATACCCCTTGTATTATACTTTGGGCCAAATATACCCTGGTTTTAACAGAAGGACACTTGTCAACTTAGGAATCAAATAACTCACCCCCAAGTTTAAATACCCAATTCCCTTTAGAAACCCACTCATTTAAATATCCAATTTGAACCAAACCCATTTCATGATTATCTTCTCTGGCTAAAGCTTCCATTAAAATAAATACTCAACTACGAAAGGTCCAAAATAAATGAGTGGGTTTCTACAGGGAATTGGGTATTTAAAATTGGAGGTGGGTTGCTTGATTTCTATGTTGACAAATGTCCTTCTGTTAAAATCAGTGGTATATTTGGCCCAAAGTACGACGGGAGGGGTATATTTAGCCCCAAAGTATAACCAAGGGCATATATGAACTATTTCCTATAGAACAAAGGTATATTTGACCCTTTTTCCGTATTTTTATTAATAGTAGTGAAGTTAAGTAAAATACATTCTCCCACATTGGTTAGAGAGTAGGAAAAATAGTTGTTTAAAACTAAAAGCAAAAGTGGAGTGTTCATTGTTGAAAAGTGTGGAGCTGAGAATTGCACACGATAAACTGACCCGTAACCTAACTGCTTATGTAATCAGAAGATTAAGATGATAGAAATATAGATTATGATGTCACTAGCTGATGTAATAAATTGTGACGCTATAATTATTTTAAGTTTGAACTTTGACAACGCCAAGTCTGTTTTCTAATTTGTTCACACGTGAAACACCTTTTATGAGTATAACGCGAAGGAGATATTATTATAATGAAATTACTTAAATACACAAAAAGTATCTATTACTTCGTCCACTTTTAGTCGTAATAGTTTTCTTTTTTTAACATTAAATTATAAAAAATTTGTCTAATATTTGATTATGATTTTTTTTTATTATATAGCTATGAAAAATTTATAATTTATAGTACTTGTTGTATAGTTTTTTAATATTTATATTTTTTATTTAAATTATCAAATTAATTAATATAATCTAATTTAACTTTTAATATTAGTCAAATTGACTTATAAAAAGTGCATGACAACTAAAATGGAGTATAAATGAACTTAACTTTTTCCTTTTGACCAACAAAAAGCTTTCTATAAGTTATACTCCTAACATTTGGAGCATATATTTTAAAGAGCGCCGACACAATCAATAAAAGGTGTGTGAGACTCCGTTTACTTTTCGAAATATGAATAAGTGAATTATTTATGTACTTTAAACCTAAATTAAAATGACAAAAAGTAAAATAATATTTATAATTAATATGTATTTTATCATATACTAGATATGTGAGACCGTGCCAGCACCGATCCAACATATGTTATTTATTTTGTCGTAATTTATGTGACGCTTAGAATTTAGAGATCCGTTCAATTTTCGTAGATATTTTTTAAAATAATTAAGTTGTAAGTTATTGTGGGCTATTGAATTTACCTAATTTTAAAATGATATGTTATTCTTATGGTTCCAACTTATGTGACACGAATGAAATTTAGAGAGTCGGTCAATTTTGTTATATGATTTGAAATATTTTAAGTCGCGATTTATGGTATTTTACGTAAAAAAATTGTATTTTTTTAGATTTCTTACTCTATCAATTTAACTCTTTAATCGAATGATTTATAACATTATAAAATTTATGATTTATTATGAGACACACGTAAAGAAATAAGCATTTACTTCATTTTCAAATAATATGTGATACTTTTTTTGCTTCAATGTAAATGAGATATGAAATTAGAGAGCAAATCTAAATATCTTAATTGTTCATTATTTTAATTTATAATAATTTAATATAATTTTTAATTATATATATTATTCTATCTATTTGTATTCATGTGACACTGATAAAATTCTTAGATTCAATCAATTCTTTTTCAAAAATTTTGAGAATTTGAGCAGTTAAATTACAAAAGTTTAATTTCCCAAGAAATAAACTAAGTGAAAGATTTTGAAGAAACAGTCATGGGGCAAAAGAAGAATGGAAATGAAAATGGCTCAAGTGGGGTCCATATAATAAGGGGCAATTCGATAATAGTAGTAAAAAATAAATTGGAAAGAAGTGAAATAAAAAGATATAGGGCCCCACATGCATGGTCCAAGGCACAATTGTATGAAATAATAAACTACTAAATCTCATTTCAAATTATATGTTATAATCATAGTTTAATTTAATTTTAACTCATAGTAAACTGTTGTCATTTGTCTCTCTCCTTGAAATTTTCAATCGCCACATTCATTTTTCATTGTAGTATCTCCCTCTCCTATCTCACTTTTATACAAATACAAATGTATAAAATGTGTGTGTATTATTCATTTAAAGTGAGAAAAATCTTATGCATACATATCTTTTTGTTTGTCTCTCTCTCCAAAAAATCTCACTTGCTACTCTCACTCGTCTCTTTCACTTTATACAACCATAATTATATAATTTGCTTTTATATTTTTATAAAGCAATGGAAAATTATATATACAAATACAAATACAAATATTTCAATCTGTTAGGTTTTATTTGCCCTAAATTTCTAATCATAAATAGGTTTTTCTTTTAGGAAAAGGTTTTGGATTGACTAATACTTTTCTTGTAGGAAAAGGTTTAGGACTCTATAAATAGAGGAATGTTCCTTCTAACTTAATTAGCATTCACAATGTAGTCTTAAAGGCTTTGAGAGTTTTGGTTAGGGAGAGAATTTATGACAAGTTTGATACGTTATCACTTGTGTGAACCTCCCATGTATTCCGAGTGAATTGGTTGAGGTTGTTTCTCTCTGTATTTTGTACTCTCATATTTATAGTGGATTGCTCATCTCCTTTGTGGACGTAAGTCGATTGATCGAACCACGTTAAATCTTTGTGTCATTTGATATATTTCTTGTTGTCTTCTTACTCGTGATCTTTCAAGGTTTGCTTTGCTAGCTTCCGCATTTACACCTACTTATTTTCGGTCCCAACACAATCGTATATACTTTTAATTATACAGATATAGATCTTTCATGACCAACTTTCTTTTGTCTTTCTCTCTTTCTATACAAACACAGATTATACAATTGATTCTTTGGTATATGTATACCAAAACAGAATATACAATTAATCTTTTGTACATGTGTACCAAAATATACATATTAATAGTCATAGCAAACATAAGTTTGTTATGGAGCACAATTATACAAACTATAACTATAGTATACACATATGATTTTTATGTTTGCTAAACATAAAATTTACTCTTAAAAAAATTTGACATCCTCGTTGATGTTGAAATGATATAAAAAAAAATGGTTTTCAGATGTTGATTCTGTGTCTATATCTAGTCATCTTTAATTAAAATAACTTATTATTTCACAAATTTAACAAAAATAATACAATATTTGAAAAAATTAAATAAACTAAATGTTCGAGAGAATGTCTTAAATACTATTTTATTAAAAATATTAATGGTCAGAATTTAATGATGATAAAATAAAACATAAACTATATTAAATGGTACTTTTTACATCAATAGAAATTTTATGTAAATTGGACTTAAAAATGTTATTAGGATAACTATATATTTAAAAAAATTATTTCTTTTGAGTAGTGATATTTTGTTTTAAACAAATATCTTCACAGTAACAATATAATTTTTATTTACTTGCTTTTGAAAGTTCTAATTTAAAAATAGAGTAACAATCTAACATATCAGATAGTAAAAATCAAAATAAGGTGACTACATTTTAAAATCACAATAATTATAGAAGAATTTTTTAAAACACACACACAAAATGAGTATAAAAAAATCTATCATATCAAAATTATTTTGTCAAATTAATATACAACTACAACAATAAAAATATATCAATAATCCCACAAATTAACGTAATATTAATAATATAAAAAGAAGTAGCGAACACACAATTTTTCTTGCATTCTTGTATTTGTTCAACTTAATTCATGTATATTTTTTCTCTCTTGTTAGTTGTAGAAATTTCTTGCTCTAAAGTAGAAAATGGTCCACTTATCTATGTGTTATAAAGTTGATGGGACTGCACTAACCTTTTGTTCGGTATGCCTCTAAATTCGCGAATCTAGGATTTTGAGTTACTGGATGTCAAGCAAAAGCGGACTCACATGATTTGATAGGGGTGCATCCGCTAACTTCGAAAAAACGTGCTTAAGAAACGTATAATCATCAGTGCACCTATAAGAAGTGTAGGTGTGCCCTTGTATAGTTGGTATAAGCCAGAGGAATCACTCGCGAGAATACAATTCAAAAGTTTTATTTTAAGTTTCACTTAGAGCTCATATTTGAGCCAATGCTGACCAAGCAAATATTACATTATTCGTTAATTATAGTAAAGATTTGCTAATATCTAAATTAAGATAGTATTGATGCACCAAAATCTTCAAATTTTGAATTTGCCTTTAATGCGTAATAGACTCATATTAAATCAATTTTAGATTCATATACAATTATTCGTCTTAGGAAGGAATGGGTGAGCATGATTGGCGACGGAGTGAAGGTTGAAACTTTGATTAATGATAGATTTTTATTGTTGAAAAGTTTAAAGGAACAGTCAGGTTTTTTTGGTAAAGAGATTAAAACTTTTCTTTATGTTTAATCAAATAATAGAAAATCAAAAAAGGTAACCTAAATTAGTTAAAAATAATTATTGATTAGTACTTTATAATAATAAGTTAAAAAGAAAAAAAATATTTAAAAAGAAAAAACAAAAAATAATATTTACAAAAGAAATGTTGCTACAGTTTGAAAAAAAAATAAACAAAAAGCTGTTAGCAGTGTGGTTCGATCCCACGAACTTAGAAACAAAATATTAATCACCTACCACTGAAAACAAAGATCCCTTTATTATCAGGTTTGCACGTTTAATATTTATATATGTAGGATATCTTTGGCACGGAAGAAACTGTTTTCCTATAAAATATTTTCGTGGAAAACAAGTAGATTTATGAATTACTTTCTCATGTTTAGTTGCTGAGTAGAAAATATTTTTAGGAAATGATTTTTAGTGTTTGATTTATTAATAAAAATATTTTTGAGAAGTATCTTTTATTTTTACTAGAGTAGAAAATACTTTTTTAAAAAAAATAATTTTTTTTTGGGGGGTGGGGTAGGGTGGGCTGGGCTTGTTGGGCTATTGCCCATGTTCCAGCCAAAGGCCCATGGCCTAATCCTACTTGGAAAAGGATTGGAATTATTCTCTTTATTTGTTTCCAATTCTATTAGGAAAAGGATTGGAATAGTAATCCTATTTGTAGTTGGTTTTGGCTTTATAAAGAAAAGCACAACTCTATAAATAGAGGATGGTTTTGAGAGAATAATTAATTGCTCATTGGTATTGTCTTTGAAAGATATTAGAACATAAGAGAGGTTTTTGAGAGAGCTTTCAACCAGAGAAAAAGAGAGAAAGAAAAGGGTTCTTTTGCTGCAGTCTTTTCTCCGACCAGTCACGTTCAGATCGTGTTTCCTGATTAACTAACCGTTGGATCGGGCTGAAATTTGGACTGAGTGTCCCTGACATCTTGGTGGTTGATTTGAATGGTGGAGATCGGATTCGGAGGTCAGCAAGATCCTGTTTTAGGTCCCGAACAGAAGCTGGGTTTGGGTGGTGTTTCTTTCTATTTATCTTTTGTTGGTGTAGCTATTGTTTGTTCTCTTTTG
>NC_028641.1:9030874-9032379 GCF_001406875.1 Solanum pennellii | reverse complement strand
TCCGGTCTGTTGAAGGCACTGTCAAACATGTATGAAAAATCATCGGCTATGAACAAGGTATATTTGATGCATAGATTGTTCAATTTATAGATGTCTGAGAATGGATCCGTTTCTGATCATATAAACAAGTTCAATATGATTGTGAGTCAACTCAATTCTGTGGATATTAATTTTGAAGATGAAATTAAGGCGTTGATTTTGATGTCATCTCTGCCCGAATCTTGGGATAATGTTGTTGCTGCGATTAGCAGTTCCCGTGGATCTGAGAAACTGAAGTTTGATGAAATCCGTGATGTTGTTCTTAGCGAAAGTATTCGCAAACGAGAAGTGGGAGATTCATCGGGCAGTGCTCTCAGCGTTGATCGAAGGGGAAGAAGTAAGACGAAAGGCCAAAATCAACACGGTCGATCAAAATCAAAGAATCGAGGAAAATCCCTGAACAGATCAAACGTGACTAGTTGGAACTGTGGAGAAAAAGGGCACTTTTGGACGAACTGTACAGAGCCAAAGAAGAAACAGAATCAAATATTTGAAGATGACAATGATTCTGTAAATTTAGCAGAGGACATTGGGGATGCTCTAAACCTTAGTGTGAACAGCCCGGTTGAATCATGGATTTTGGATTCTGGTGCATCTTTCCATTCGTCTCCAAGTAAGGAGTTGTTCCAAAATTTCAAATCTGGAAAATTTGGAAAAGTATATCTTGCTGACAATAAAGCCTTAGAGATTGAAGGAAAGGGGGATGTTTGCATAAATACCACCTCGGGAAACCAGTGGAAATTGGAGGATGTCGGATATATTCCTGGGATCAAGAAAAATCTGATCTCTGTTGGTCAGTTGGATAGCACGGGATATGCAGCAGAGTTTGGGAAAGGTTCGTGGAAGATCGTGAAAGGTGCTATGGTAGTAGCTCGTGGCACCAAATCTGGAACCTTGTACACCACTGCAGGGTGTATAAACATGGCCGCTGTTGCTGAAGGTGCTTCCGGTTCATGTCTGTGGCACAACAGACTTGGACACATGAGTACTAAGGGAATGAAGATGCTGGTTGCAAAAGGAGCATTAGAGGGTCTGAAGTCTATTGATATGGGTCTTTGCGAGAGCTGTGTTATGGGCAAACAGAAAAGAGTAAGCTTCACAAAGACTCCTAGAGAGCCAAAGAAAGTGCGGTTGGAAATGGTCCATACAGATGTTTTGGGACCATCTCCAGTATCATCACTTGGAGGATCCAGATTCTATGTTACCTTCATTAATGATTTCAGCAAGAAGGTATGGGTTTACTTCTTGAAGCATAAGTCAGATGTGTTTGCAACTTTCAAGAAGCGGAAAGCTGAAGTTGAGAATCAGACCGGTTTGAAAGTCAAATGCCTAAGGTCTGGCAATGGAGGAGAGTATGACAAATCAGAGTTCAAGGCATTCTA
Source organism: Solanum pennellii (assembly GCF_001406875.1). Lineage (NCBI taxonomy): Eukaryota > Viridiplantae > Streptophyta > Magnoliopsida > Solanales > Solanaceae > Solanum > Solanum pennellii. The sequence continues at coordinate 9,030,958 of NC_028641.1, read as the reverse complement.
TGCAGCTGAGGGAATCAGATTGATGAGAACAGTTCCTGGTAAGGCTAGGCAGAATGGAATTGCTGAGAGGATGAACAGAACATT
>NC_028641.1:9028839-9029459 GCF_001406875.1 Solanum pennellii | reverse complement strand
GGGAGGTCAAGGGTAGGGGTGAAAAAAATAAAATTTTGAAATTGAAAATAAATTTTAAAAAATAAATTTAATTTTTTTGGAGGGGAGAGGGGTGGCGGAGTGAAAATATAAAATTTTGAAATTGAAAATATTCTAGAAATTGATGTTTTTCACCAAAAAATGTAATTTGAAGTTGGATGAGAGTTTTGGAAAATGTTTTCTTAACTTTTGAAGGGAAGTCATTTTCCTTAATTTTTAGGAAAATGAGTTGATTTCGAAAATATTTTTCAAAAATTTTGTCCCAATCAAACATGAGAAAATTGAAAAACATTTTCCAGAAAATGTTTTCTTTCATACCAAACACAATCATAGTGTATATAAATACCTATATAAAAATGGGGTTTTCATCGAAACTCGTGGGTGGCATGGCATCCCCACGGGTCTTAATATATCCGTCTCTACCTCTAACATGATAAATTGTCGTGCTACACTTGCCTAAAAAAAGGAGTCAGCCCAACACGGGCAATGATAGACAGACCAAAGATTTACGCAAACCTTGTGTGCTTGCTTTGTGCACCGACACAGCAGAACTTGAAGTTGCTCGACGTACTGAACGAGGAGGCAAGCCCCCCCCCCCCCCC
>NC_028641.1:9024999-9028710 GCF_001406875.1 Solanum pennellii | reverse complement strand
CCCCCCCCCCCAATTTTCCGCTCTCTTTTTCTGGTATTCCGTAAAGGAGGTGGATAGGTCAGCGAAAGAAGTGGTTAGGGCAGAAGAAAGGGTTTTTAATTCAAGATTACCGCTCCTGAAAATGGATATTAAACAAAGGACATAGTGGGTTAGGTAAAACCTATTTTGAGAGGAAAGATCTATCAAAGCAAAAAGTCTAAAGCCAAAGGTTTTTTTCAATGCGTAGGTTTAAAAATTCAGACTTGAAATATATTATTTATCTAAAAGGAGGCAAGCAAATGAAAGGAGGCATTACGGGCCGACTACAAGAAAAGCAAAGCTTCATAGACTCGATCAAGTCGCTTATAGAATTTCGACGACTATTTTCACTTAATAAGTGAAGGGGAGAGGAAAGCGAGGCTTAGCGAGCTTTATAAGGTCGACCACTACATAAGTCATTGGCATAGACAGCTCGAAGAGCTTCCCTTCATTCATTACTAAGCCAGGGTCCCAGGTCTCCGAGTCAGCCTGCGCTTTTTCGAAGAATCCTGCACCCATGGACATACGGCCTGGCAGGCCTTCCCTTTCCGCCTGATCTTCATGAGAGTTGCGGGGTGGTAGCTATTCTAGCAAGTCTTCTGCGGAGGATTAGCACTAGGCTAGTATCTTATTAGACTAGTCTCGATTCCTCAAGGTTGTACAAGCTGTAATAGTAGTTGAAAAACCTCCCATCCCGAGTGGGCTTAAGCCATGCCTTTACTAAAGAATTCTCGCCATCTCATAAAAAATTTGGTGTAGATCCCAGACTAGCCAACAATGAGAAACACCTTCCTTTTTTTTCATGATTTAGGTGACGTAGCTGGCTTCACAAATGTGGTGATTGAGACTGATTCAACCAATTCTAGACTGATCATGATACAAGAGGTGTCTGCCCCCTGGGATGTTGATAGAATAGTCAGGAAAATTATCTCCTTCGTTCGTAAGGTAAAAACGAATAGACAATCTTGTCTTGGGCCAGGTGACGCACATGACCGGTCAAGAAAGTTCTTATTTTTTGATTTAGCTTTCGCTACGGCTACAGTCAAGTGGCTTCCCCTTTACAAGACTCCCTCCCACCAGAAGAAAGATTGATCGCTTTCGGTTACTCAGGGCTTCATTGCGTGTGCTCGAGGTAGAAGTTCTTTTTTAGAAAGATGTGAATGGGAAAAAATCGATTCTCACTTTATCCCTTGTCTTGCTTTTTTGCTCGGCCACTCTCTGTTCTTAAGTAAAGGCTCCCCTCTCTAAAAAAAGAATATATTAATCGTTATCGATACCAGATAGAGTTGTTTTTCCTTGCTCCAGAGGAGATTGGTATTGGTAGAGTCACATTCAACCCCGTCTTTTTGTCCTTTGGTTGGTAATCACATCGGCCATAAAGTGGTCTATCACCTCGGTTGGTGAGACAAATTTTTTTGTTGTCGGAAAATCCCTCTCCGCTTTATTAAACTCTTCTTCCTTAGAATGAGTTGGTTTTGAATGAAAGCGAACAGAGTTGTCCCTGCTTTATCCATCTCTACTTCGCAGGACTAACCAAAGAGACAATGAACTCACACTTGCTGGTAAAGTAGTCCTCGGAGGAAAAACATATTACAGTTTCGAACTGATGTTGCGGGATATAGCAGAAGCTCAAATTTCCTTTGTTTTCTATATCTGATCCATGCTCTCTTTGACTTCGGGGGTCTTTTGCTTCTTGACTTCGATTCTTTATTTTTATTTTTTTATTTGATGGTAGAAAAAACTTTTGTTTTTGGTTTTTTATTTTGACTAACATTTTCGTTTGTATACAAATTAAAAGAAGAAATTTGCTTGGTATAATCCCCGACATTATTTTATAGACATTATAAAGTAGTACAAATTCTGGGAAAAAACAAAATTCCAGATCGGTGTTAGCAGCGTATAGGTTAATTTATTGGATAGGTAAATTCTGTCTTCAGGGTCGGTGGCACCGTTAGCTGGCGTAGAAAGATTAATCAATATTATATTAAATCGACTCCTGTATTGATCTACGCATCTTCCCTCAGAAAGAAAGTAGTCATGGAGGGCTTTATCCCTTAAAGCAAAGGATAGGTAGGGGTCTCTTGGATAATAATATGAAATATATTTCGCTAGAGGTAGGGCTCAGGCTTGTCCGCAACAAGACTTATTGGGCTTTTTAAGGTAGACCAAGCCAGCCTTGGATAATTGAATTATGAGATCCTTCCGAACGAGCTAAGAGAATCTTATTTATTCTCTTTTGTTTTGTTAATTGAAGAAATAATTGGAAAATCAAAAGGCAAGTACAAAAATGAGTAATAACCCCCCGTAGAGACTATTATGATGAAATTCAACATTTTGTTCATTTGGGTTCGATTATGTCGCTTAAAATTGGAAACCTACGGGTTTTTAAGATTTTCAATACCCATGTTTCCCAAAGCGATGCTTTGTTCCACTCCTTTCATTTATACTTTTAAGGGCGATTGCTATAATACATACTTCCTCAACCACTTTAAGACAGATGGATCTTAAGAAGATCATTGCTTACTCCTCAGTAGCTCATATGAATCTGGTGACTATTGGTATGTTTAGTCGGGCGGCGGGCGTTAGGTCACCTATTTTGAGTTATGGACACACGAGGTCAAAACATGTGTGCCGGGTGCGCGACCCATCAACCTACTAGCAATGGGACTCTTCTTAATTCTTAGTATTTCATAGTCAGTCATGCATGAGTAGAGGCGCTCAGGCAAGCTAATAGAAAAGTAGTCTTTTTCTGCAGCAAGTATATTCAAGTACCAAACAGCTCGAGGAGTAGGCTTCCCGATGCTGAACTCTATTCCTTAGGTTCAGAGATTCATAGGTTCGTAGGAGGAGCCTTATGTCGTAGGCCCTTCTTTAAGAAAAGTGGAGTTTTGACTGCTGCATCCTCAAGGGCTGAGTGATTATGTCAGTGATCAAGATATCAACCACATAAATAGGTAGTAAAATGGTTATGGACTCACGATGACGAAAGTTAAGTGATGCGTCGGACTTAGAAAATCTTAGGCCAAACAAAATGTTGATCAGTGAAGATAAGAAAGCTTTTAAGTGTAGACGACTACTTGTACTTGAAATTCTATTCCTTTATCCAGTGAAAGGGTTAAGAGCCAGTTAAGCCAATAACATATCTAGCAAAAGTTTCAGTAACACCAGCTACATCAGTAGATCATTGATTAGCATACCTTCTCTAAATAGTCTATGTGGACCCTAATTTCTATTACGACTAATTCGAATTACTTCACTAATGCACACAACCTTTACTCTCTTAAAGAGCAGGAGGTTTAGCGTCAACTCATTTCAATGAAATTTCTTTCATTCACCACACGGATGAATCCTACTATGTCTTTTCCAATGGACAGTCATTTGTCTGAAGAGAATAGACATATAGCAGCTCTGCCTTAAAACAGAATGAAAGTAAGCAAGAATGAAATGAGCGCTTACCTTATATACCGAAGCTACTATCCTAAAATAAGGAACTCCCAAATTAAAGAACTACAGGAAAGATAATATACTAAGCTAGTGTCACGACCCAAAACCGGGGCCGCGACTGGCACCCACAATTTCCCTCCTATGTGAGCGAACCAACCAATCTAACCCTTATCATTTTAACATATATCAACAGAAAATAATGCGGAAGACTTAAACTCATTAAATAAAACAAATCAACATCTATTAATT
>NC_028641.1:8978483-9012261 GCF_001406875.1 Solanum pennellii | reverse complement strand
ATTTCTCAAGAGTTGAAGTGTTTTGCAACGGGAGCTTACGACGGCTCGTCGTGGATGTGACGGCACGTCCTGCAGGTCCGTCACCGATTACAGAGAGTCGATTTTCAGTACCCAATTTCAGAAGTCTAAGTGTTCTGGAACGAGACACCTGCGACGGTCCGTCGTGCCCACGACGGTCCGTCCTGCAGGTCCGTCGCCAAGTTCAGAGAGTCTATTTCAGTACCCAAATTTCAGAATTTCTAAGTATGCTGAAACGAGACATCTTTGACGGGCCGTCGTGCCTATGACGGTCCGTCGTGATGTCCGTAATCTTAGCCAGTTTTTCCAGAAATAAATCTGCTGCTCAAAACGACTAAACAGGTCGTTACAGCTAGCCTCCCGTTATGCACCAATGTTTGAAGAGGGTTGTTAACCTTTATGAAAAAAAGAAGGGTTATTGGTCAGCTTCCTATAGTTGACTAATAGAGCTCGACCGATTGAGACAAGGCAGATGCGACCAATAGAAGGGATCTAATTTGAAGAAGGAAGTCATTTGTGGCTTTCGGAATATGGGCACTGAAATTGAAATTAATACTTAGGTCTTAACAGCGCCTTCAGCAAAGAAATTGTGAACCCCCCCTGACCAATTCATCAACAAATATTCCAACAATAATAATAAAAAATACGTGGGAATCAAAAAATTAAAAGGGGCGTCCTTCACGAGCTGGACTTTTAGAGATGAGGCTTTTTGGCGTAGAGAAGTCAATTTTGGGCCACCAAACCCTGGAAATGATGAAAAGTCCCTATGGAGTAAAAGAAAGTGTGTACATTGTCACACTTCTTGCCTTCCAAAGGTACCTAGAGGATGGGCCAGACGCAGCAGAGCAACGACCGGGGAGCGGGTTCCCCACTAGAAGGGGGACAGGAGACGACCATCTCAAGGCATATCATGACCTAAAGACAACACCGGCGAGACCTGGTAAAGCAATCTGATTGGGTGTCAGAGGATCCATAGTACCTGCAGCCTCCCGGACAATTATCGTACCCATCTTTCTAAATAACTCAATTGTCCTACCCACGCGCCGGTCTCTAGAAACTTCAGGAATGTTCAATTTGTATGGCCTTAATAATGAGAATATTTTGTGTGCCACTTCTAATGATGCATGCATTGCGGACAAACATATGTCAGTTTCGTAGATCAAGGCTTTCAAGGACTCCTGAGTTGGTGATTTATCACCAGGCAACACATACAGATTAGCAGATGGATGCCATAAATTCCTCTCAAAAATCATAAAATAGTGTGCTAAGAGATTGTAACACCAAGCCTATCCACCAAAATCATATACGGCCACGCCAGCTCTGTAACGTTGATTAGGATATCATCACCTAACACGCGTAATCAGCAAAAGCGGTATTACTCGTTGGGTATGCATATTTCATAACTAGCCACACCATATAATGGTTGGAAAGAACAAATAGGGACCATGATCCGTAGTAACCTAACAGTTGTCCTGTTAAGAAGGCAATCTCGCTCACCCTCTTGACCATCGGAGGGACGATAAGGAAAGTGTTGAAACCCAAGGAACTGTTGACTATTAATGATGCGCTTTTTCAAGTGTCAGTAGCGGAACATTCCGTCAATTGGGGAAGGTTTTTGGTGACAAGACCTGGAGATATCAAATGTGAGAATGCTGACATGAGTAATGAAAAATCCTGTGAAAAACACGATCGTCTGCCAGAGAAAGGTTTTCTGCGTTCAGTCAATCTACACAGAGTGAATCGGTCCCTAAGAAACCCCTAAAGGGCTGTTGTCCGATCGGTACATGAAAGTGACGAAGTTACTTTGACTACAGAACCATGACTGTCTGTTGGAGAGAATTCCGTTGCGTGAGCTCGGGGTAGAAGTTATGTACAAATGTATCATCATGCTATCAAGTATTTTGATTTAAGTTCTTTTCTTTATAAAAGTTGGAATAGAATAACCCGGGTGGCGGACATCAAATGGATTAGAGTTTCAAAAAACCAGAAGAGGTTCAATTCCTCCTTGATGTGGTTAAGGAAAAGATAGGTATCAGAGAATAAATTCAAAGGTTGATTCAGAAAGATGAAAGGTCCAAAAGTCTAAATAGGGGGTGAAAAATTCCCCATCTCATTGGATGCGAAAAACGAATCGACATCTCGATGTGATACAGCCCTTTCGATTTTAGTTGGGAAAGAACAGCGAAGTCACTAGATATTGCATTAAGAGTTTCTATTGCATCAAAGGTGGAAATGAAGAGCAGGCTAGGAATAAAATAGCTTGAACCGATTAGGCTCTTTGCACACCGCATGGGGTCCTTTCTTACGCATATGCAAGAAGCTCTTATTTCCCTAATATAAAGGGTTCTCACGCCAATCTTTCTTTCTTTCGGAAAAGTCCAATTACAAAGAAAAGAGAAGGTTGGCCCCGTCCCACGGGTTAGGTGTTTAGCTAAAGGTGGAAGTCCAAAACTTAATAAGGCAGCTTTGTTGGCGAAGCCGAGGCAAGAGCAAGGGATGAAAGAGAAGAGGAAGAATTCAATCTTTGGTCCATTCTCAATGGTTGGTTGGCTAAGATGCTTTGGTTTATCGGATTGATCGCGGTCGCCCTCACTAAACCAACTAGAAGTTAACTACTATATGCGCTCATCTCGCCAGAACCTAAATTTCTATTCACCTATGCTACATCACCTGAACCACTAGTAGTAGTACGATACTTATGGTTCTGAAAGATTCAAGCTCTTCCTAAATCATATTAGTACATATCTTTTTTATCAGAAACTTGTGATTTAGTTTTTGACGCAACAAGTAGGGGAAAACAATTCTTAATTGTTGGTACAAAAAATAAAGCAGTTGATTCAGTAGAGTGGGCTGCAATAAGGGCCCGGTGTCATTATGTTGATAAAAAATGGCTTGGCGTTATGTTAATGTATTGGTCCACTAGAGAAAAAAGACTTCATATGTTCAGGGACTTGAGAATGGAACAAAACAGGGGCAAGAAACTCCCGTTCCCTTCTCCTTCCTTACTCTTCCGAGGATGGTTCAGGGGGAGCTAAATACATGACAATTGAATCATAAGTCGAGATCATAAAGAGCATACCGCGAGTAGGAAATGAAATTAATACAATGGATTCAAAAGCATCAAACCTCTCTAGTTCGAAAAAATTGAAACATATCGAATGGTACCAGTCGGACTTAATAATAGAAGAATTTGACAGAAATATGTAAAATTGTCTTTCTTCTATTTCATAAAAAAGTTCAAATAAATTAGACAACGCTAACATGTTAATTTCTTTGTTATAATTTTTTTAAGTTGTTAATTACTTTCACTTGTAGTACATTTTACTTAATTTAAAAAACATATCATAGATTTTGACATATGCAGAAATTTCAAAAAAATTTAAATTCCTAATTATAGTGATTTATAATATATTTTAATTTGATTTTCAAAAATCTAAAAAATTTTAGAAGAATATAAAATTTTCATAACTTTTTCCCAAATAGAAGTATGCATGTCGATGAAGAATTGTTTGCTTCTAGCAACTGAAGTAGGCAAGTCAATGCTAGCATCTTATTAATAAGAGAAGAAAAAGTTTATTCACACTGATCATTCTGAAATTACACATTCATGCTCAATCTAAATACAAAAAAAGTTGTAGCCTACCTGTAGATCGATCGTGCGCGCTTAAAATACAAGGTTAGAGCTTTTTCTTTTCGAACGACCTTCAAACGTTGTCACGCTATCGGGATTACAATGTAAGTGTGATTGTTAGGACACCAGAACACACATAAAATGAAAATGGACCAATTTTAGTGTCAAACAAGAATTGTGGGATCCTGTTGAAAATTCTGAGATTGACTCCTTCAAGAGGTCCTAAACTACGCCTCAAACTTTTTCTAAGATTGAACAAAATTTAAGGCTCGAAAGTTGCCAACACAACAAAATGCGCAAATTCACAAGAAAAAACTGAAGACGAAGAGATGGTATCAGCTTCAAGGCAAAATTTACCTCAAACAGAGGTCCTCAACAACTTCTAATCATTCTACCATGTAGCCCCGAAAAATGTGAACGCGTGAAACTTTGATATGACTTAATTTCAACAAGAGGTCAAGGATAAATTGAAATGGTTTATGTCTCACATTTGTCTTTATTTATAAGGACAACTCTTCATCGCGATCGCGACTCATTAAGAGGTCGAACATCACGAACGTAGAGATCTTGTTTCACGGTTGCAATGACCAAGGAAGGTCAATTGTTCATCGTGATCGCGACAATGGGCCATGCCATCGAGAAGCATTAAGGCCAGACCTTTACAAAAGCGACCAAGGGCTCCCACACGATGCATATCATTTGGTTTGTCCAAGTTCCAAATCTCCAATGGGGTACTCTAAATCGATTCAGAACTCCGTGCATGCATACAAGATATACAACCCTACAAAATTCGATATTTCAAACTCAAGGTCAACCTGATAGAATATGGTTCCCACACCCAACCTCGTTTTAAGTCAAAATTCACGATGGGCCTCGAAATTAGTCTGGAGGCCTCTGGATATAAACAAAGGGATTATTTAGTCCAATCTTAATGTTTGAACCTAAACGTGTTGACAAAATTCTCTTCCGAGCTCGTTTACCCAAAATATTGACTAAAGTCAAACTTAGACTTCATATTTATCCTTATTTGATTTGGAGTAACTAAAAATTAACATTTTTATCCACATTTGATATATATCCTAAAAGATACATTATTATCTCACAATTTTCTTTATCTGACATACTTATCTTATATCTCAAAAAAAGAAAATATATTAATATAATTAGTTATAATTAGCTTATGATTTATTTCAGACATATCATATTTATTTTTTCTATTTATGTTTCTCAAAATTGCTATAAATATAGAGTATTCATGTTAACCTTTTTAGTATCAAATAACATACTTCTTCAATTTCTTTGTATTTGCAAAAATGACCTCAAATTCTATATGGACTTGGGAGGAACAAATGAAGTTTCTTGAAGCATTAGCTATTTGTGGTTTTGATGATACACTAGGTATGTGGCGTTATTTGGTTGATGTCACGGGGAAGAACCAGGAAGAAGTGAAATTTCACTTTGAAAAAGTTATGGTAGAAATAAAAAAGATTGAGGCAAGTCTAAGTCATTTGCTTGAAAATGAAGAGATAAGTGGTGGCCATAATAACAATCGTGATAATGATGAACAAAGGTAATTAATAACTTGATAGAAGTCATGAATAATCTATTGTCACGTTTATTACATTAGCCCTTTAATTGTTAGTTGAGATTTATAATATTAATACAAAATTGTCACATTATTTTTCCTCTCATTTATTTGGACTAATGAACTTGATTATTATATTGACAGTCCTCAGGGAGAAGATCTCAAGCTCAGTTAGAAGAAAGAAAGGAGAGAGAGGATGAAAACTCAAATGCTTTTGCTGAAATTGCCTTTATTTTTCGTATAATTTATTTTCATTTAGTTTAACAATGGAGATTTTTGCTATTAGTAAATATTTGCTCTAAGTATGTTGGTAGGTTACTCAAAATATCGTTCTTGTCCAAATTAATGAATTATTCTACCAATTCTGCTACATTATATTACTTAGGCAAAATGGTCTCGTAGATCCTTGTACTTGTATCAGTTTGTATTGTAAAGCCTTCTATTTACCCATTTGTCATCTAAACTCTTAAACTCAATTATAATGAAACTTTTAAATCCCTCTAACCATGTGTATAGCTCACTCTCCCTTACATAGATGACATGTCATATTCATGTCATATATACATTAATGCCAAGTCATAATTAATTTTTAATTATGAACAAAAAAATTAAATGAAACACAAAACCAATAAATTTTCTATTTTATCAAATAAAGTAAAATTATAATTTCTCTCACCAATTTCTCCACCTCCCCTAACCCACAATCACGTCAAAACTCAACCATCTCCATATTCCCATTTTTTTCACAGGAAAGAGGAGGCATCACTTTATTCAAATGAAATTCAACAAAAATTTACAGCTTTATGAAAATACATTGGAAGCATTTTTGGGGTTTTTGTAGAAGAGAAAAGAAAAGAAAAAGGACGTCGACGTCGCCGGAGAAACAATCATCATCGTCGTCGTCGCCATTTTTCTTTGCTCCTCCAACCTCTACAAAAACAACCTACGCCACCGCACCATCATATTTGGCGAAAAAACTCTTCTTCGTCGTGCTGCCATTCAGCGGTCTCGACGAGCGTTGGTCTCCAATAAATCAGTCGCTCGTCTCCAGCGAGTGCTGGTGTTTGGCGAGCGGTTGTCTCCGGTGATGATAAATCGTTGAGAAGGAAAAGAATTGGTCAGCAAAAAGGAAGGTGAAGTGGGGAAGAAGAAAAGATTTTTTAATTATTTATTTTTAATTTTTTTAACAGATAAAAGTTTTTCACTCACCTTAAGGTGCGTGAAGTCACACATTTTCGCCAACTCAGCCATCATAAAGACACGTAGGTTTGGTCAATGGTCAGAGGAATTTGTTAAATTGTGTTTTATTGAATTTAAGGGTTCAGATGACAAAAAGATAAGTTGAAGGGTTTAAAATACAAACTGCTACAAGTATAAGGGTCCATCAGACCATTTCGCCTATTGCTTATTTACTGTTTTTTCAGAGGAAAGACTAAAATAGTCCCTCATATTTGGGTTAAGGCTCAAAGTGATCCTTGCGTCAGTTTGCAATATTGGTGCACATTTTGTGCTCCACTAAAATTTTGTCTATTTTTTAATATTAATTTTGTCCATAATTTTTAACAAGGAATGTTCAATCGTTTTTTATATATTTAAAAGAGATATAATAACTTTATCTGAGAAAAGTGATAAGAAAAACACCTTGTGTTCATTAAAAAGTTTACTACAGCTAAACTAAGAACATCTTAAGAAAAAATTGTACTATTGCACGTGAAATTATCGTGATGAACCTCTCGACTTTACCTGCAATATGATTTTTACTAAACAAAACAAGTTGATTTCTTCTCACATTCTTTCATATGGAGTTTTTATTTCTACTAAATATAGATAATGACGATTGAACATTCCATACATAGGTTATGGATAAAATCAATACTAAAAAATACGTAAATTTTTGGAGGAGGACCAAAAGTGTGCCAATATTGCAAACATGAGGGACTATTAGTGCTCCACGTGAAAACTCAAGGATCACTTTAAGCTTTAACCCAAAGAAGAGGGACTATTTTGATTCTTTCCTCGTTTTTTCAACCTCATTTTGATGAATTCCTTTGTTATTGATAATCAATTTAAATGTGTTTTGACACTTGTCTAAAAAAAAGGAGGACTTTTATATTTTCTCTATTCTCTAATTGTTTGTCTACTTTTTAATTGACGTACTTATTAAGAAAACAATGATTGACATAATGAATTTACTATTTTATGTCTATTAATTATGAAGTGGCTAGATTAAACTTATAGATTTTTTTAAAAGTTCTACCTTATTCAAAATTAATTAATCGAGAGCATAATAGATTAAACAAAATTATCATTTCTTGATTTGTCAAAATAGAGAAATAAAAATTGAACAAATAATTAAGGACATATAGAAACATAGTTGAGTTCTTTTTTTATTTATTTCACAATTAGTGTTTAAAGCCTAATTCCAACTAAATTTGAATAACACATTATATAGTCCATTTAATTGAGAGTACACTCTAAATAAAATTTTCTCCATAATCAGACTCACCTAAAATTGTAATTAAAGATAAAATAATTAGAGCATTGTACCCAAGTTTGAGCTAATACTTTTTAGGTCCCTAATTACTAGTCCATTTTTTTGTCTTTAATAATTGTCCTTTTTAACAAATTAAGGACAAATCTTTTTTTTACATATTATACCGTCAATTAAGTACATTGAAAAAAAATAAAATTCATGAAAATATTAGATCATTAATTGATCAACTTTATAATTAATAAAAATAAAATAATAAATTTATTGTATCAATTTAAAAATCCACAAAGTAATGAGAGAGAAGTTTATGACATAACAATAACCCCTTGTATTGATCGCCCTCCCGCGAATGCCATTAAAGCAAGGACAGTTAGCTTTGTGGAAAATATCGAAACACCAACTCTACAACTAGTACGTAAAACCCTTTCTGCATTACCAATTTGTTGTTTGTTTCATTTCATCCATGGCTTCCTCTGCTTCTGGATCGGCTATTATGGCAGCGGGAATCACAACGGCGGACACCGGCGGACACAAAATCTGTCATTTCCGGCGACTTTTTTTGTCTAGTACACTCGACCACATAAACTACTCAAATTTGCAATGCAGATCAAACACCGAAAATTCATTTTCCTCTGGTAATAAACTTCATACCTTTTACTATATGATTTACTAGATAACAAGTGATTGTGTTTTGAATTTAGGAGAAATTTTAGATGTATTGTATTTTGGTTTTGCTCAATCATTTGTTAATAATGACGCTGAATCAGTGTTACAAGCCCTAGCGCCATATTTTTGCTTCCATAAAATTTGTGATTTATGATATATGATTTGTGCTAGTTTTTACATATGATATTTTATTCATTGTTAATCCATAAAAAGAAATAAAAAAAAGTAGAGAACTCTATTTTATTCATTGATAATGATGCTTTGGCGCAGTTGTAAAAGCACAAGCTGTTAACGTTGAACAAGCAGCTGCTCGAGTTGCTCCTAAAACTGAGGCTCCTGTTGTTATTGTTACTGGAGCTTCCAGAGGTATCGGTAAAGCTATTTCATTGGCTCTTGGGAAAGCTGGATGTAAGGTACAACATATGGCTATGTTAAACAAATTTACAGAATAAGGCCTAATAAATTTGATTGTAACTGGTACAAACAAGCGGAGAGCAGTGTCCGAAATGATGATAACATTGAAATCGACAAAATTCATTTAGTTGGTATTCCGTTTCCCAAGCATTACTTTGTTCCGGAAAGCTTCTTTAAATTGTTTTTAGAAATGGTTCATAAGGGAAAAGTACTGGAATAGATAGGACATACAAGTTTTTTTTGGTGAGATGATAACTACTAAATTATTTGACCTGAAGCCCCCTGCTGCATTGCTAGGACTATCTTCCTTTGTTTTGTGCTAAAATGCTAACAGTGCATAATATGCATGGCTAAACAAACTCAAGAAATACACATTTACACAAATGTTACTGTAACATGACGTATGAAGTTTCTGATCGAGAAACTTGGTAACAAGTGCAATTCTTTTACTTTTGGGTTCATACAGGTCTTATAAATTAGTGAAAAAGTTTTGTAACAGTTTTTGATATGTCTTCCCAAATGTATTTGTAAAGGATAAATAACATGGTTTTATATATGTTGTAGTTTTATATAAGTTCACATACACATAGAGTTCATTCTTTCATGTTGCTTTCTCTGCTCCAGATTCTCCTATGCATCGACTACGACAAATTGTTTCGTTTAATGTTTGCTTCTGAAAATTTTTGTCGTGAACTCCTTGTTGCAGGTTCTTGTTAATTATGCAAGGTCATCCAAGGAGGCTGAAGAAGTTTGCAAAGAGGTGAAGTGTTGCCTCCTGAGTAACTATCTTTGTGAATGTACTAAATACTACATATGGTGCAATATAATTAGGACAACTGGTGGTTGTCCCCATTATTGAAAGTGAGAGGGTGGGATGGTTAACCTTTGCCTTCGCTGGATTTTGTAGTTGATCTTAACTTTGGAGTTCCTTTCTTAATGGCTTAATGGGATATACATATGGTTGTTAATTATTTTGCTTTCAACAGATTGAGGCATGTGGTGGCCAGGCTCTTAGTTTTGGCGGAGATGTTTCCAAAGAAGCAGATGTGGAAGCTATGATAAAAACTGTGAGCATATTTTTGGATGTTGCCTATTGTTTGGAAAATCCATGTTCTAATTATGGTTTTGTGAAATTTCTGCAGGCAGTTGATGCTTGGGGAACTGTAGATGTTTTAATAAATAATGCAGGTTAATAGAAAAGAGACACCTCGTAGTTAGTACATCAGTTCTTTACCCACTGAAACTTCTCCGGTGATTTGATTTCAGGCATTACAAGAGATGGTTTATTAATGAGAATGACTACTAAACAGTGGCAGGAGGTTATTGATCTAAATCTAACTGGCGTATATCTCTGTACACAGGTGCCTTCTAGAATATTGATATCATTCACTTTGATAAGTTGCAAATTTAGATTGTAGATCTTAACATCTTGCTATTTCAGGCGGCAGCCAAGATTATGATGAAGAAGAAAAAGGTACTTGTATTCATGTGATTTATAACCCTTTTATGTTTCCACTGAGGTTCTTGTTTTGCTAAAGGTTTTCTTTTCCCCACTAAAAGAAATCATTCTAGTTCCGTTCATTCTTAAGGGAAAGGGGTAATGTACTTCCTCATCTTCAGCAGGAAAGTTGTTTCAGCCTTATAATTAATTTTCTCGTTGCAGAAGTGTCGGCAAATATAATTCAGGACGATATTTTATGAGTCATTTGTAAAACCATTTATTATCCTCAAAAGTTAATCTCCAATACTAATACCATTTGTCTGATTGTGAACAGGGTAAGATAATTAATATAGCATCAGTAGTTGGCCTTGTTGGCAATTTTGGGCAAGCTAACTATAGTGCAGCAAAGGCTGGTGTTATTGGTCTGACTAAAACTGTGGCCAAGGAATATGCAAGTAGAAATATTAATGTAAGTTGTTAAGACATGCTAAACTTCAGGTTACATTTGTTAATCTCTGTTCGATCAAATAAGTCCTCCATATTAACAGGTGAATGCTGTTGCCCCTGGGTTCATTGCATCCGATATGACTGCTAAGCTAGGGGATGACATTGAGAAAAAGATTTTGGGCCAAATCCCATTAGGTCAGATTTCTCTCCACATATTTAGCTACTATCTCTGAATAAATTGTTGTTGCCATCGTAGTCATAAATCCTGCTTCAGTTGGCAAAGAAAAACTGAGATGGAAAATAAGGAGTTGGTAAACTCCAAGTCATCCTCTCTAGTATCCGATAAAAGAAAGATTTTGGGATTTTGTAAATGATGGTGGACTTGAGAACCTTTGCAGGGTGAGAGCTGCATAAAGCAGCACCTTGAGATGATGTCAAGCTATGTCTGGGCACTTGCATTACCTTTAGGTCTTGGATGTGCTCATAATAAAAACTTTTAGGTCTTCCATGTGAGAGAGAGACTACTTGCCTCACATTTGTTGATCATTGATGAGGAAAAAGAAATGCAATAGGGCACAAATAAAAGATTTCAATGTCAATTAGTTGTGATTATGTTTTAAACATGTTAGTACATTTACTTTTAGATAATGTGTTTTCCAGGAGTATTTTAGTCCTGTCGAAATATAGATAGCTTAATAGTACTTTTTTTTTCTATTCATATAATGTTGGAATTGGTCTGAGATGAGCTTAGATTGAGCGACACGGTTAGTGAGGATTCATATAGTCAACCTCAACTTGTTTGAGATTGAGTCAGGAACACTACATATACTTTGAGTTGTATTTCCGTTATTCGACCCCCTACAGTTGATCTTGTTCTCATGCTACTTAAATGTGTTGCAGGAAGGTATGGTCAACCAGAAGAAGTTGCTGGACTTGTGGAATTCTTGGCCATTAATCCAGCATCAAATTACATCACTGGCCAGGTTTTAATATATTATTAGCATCTATATACAGTTTGAATGCAGAATTTGTTGTCATTGAGGATATTAATATTTCAATTATATGTTATTGTAGGTTTTAACTATTGATGGGGGTATGGTGATGTAAGAGGTTTTGGAAAATTACAAACTTTTGATTCCTCTTCAGCCAAATGAATGGTTGATACATGTCAAATGAAGCAAATTATTTGT
The DNA here is from genome assembly GCF_001406875.1 of Solanum pennellii. Lineage (NCBI taxonomy): Eukaryota > Viridiplantae > Streptophyta > Magnoliopsida > Solanales > Solanaceae > Solanum > Solanum pennellii. Next base: position 9,000,378 of record NC_028641.1, on the reverse strand, counting down.
TTACTTTGTATTTTTCCTACTTGATATGATTTTACTTATTTCTAAAAAATCTTGTTGAGGTTTTGTACTGAAAAAGACACTTATTATGTAGCTATCATGAGAACTGTCTTTATTTCAAGGGTTATTTTACCATTTCTGCTTCCATTTAAATTTGATCAGAATCTGCTTTATGAGATTATGAAGTTTTTTATGAGAAAAAGTATAATTTTTTTTTTAAAAAAAAACTATCGTATATGCCACAAAAAAAAATATTTTCAAATTTAAAGATATTGAAGCAACACATAGATAGTTTAATACTTCACGGGAGGATATATAATTTATGTCCCGCAAGATTTTCTTAGCGAGGATCTATAGAAAATAAATTATCTATGTTTTATGACTTTCTTTTGTCGAGAAAAGAATAATTTCTTAATTTTAAAGGAAGAGTCTGGGTAAATCCTTTTCGCTCAAAAATTACTAAATATATATACATATATATGCAAGGTTAAAATTAATTTTATATTTATATAATAAATATTGAATTCCTTTTAACTTCTTCATATATATATTTATTTTATTGTAATTTTGAATCCCTGAATAAAACATTTGACTCCCATATTATTCTTATCATACAATAGTTAGGGATAAGGTATGCTACATATCATCTTCCCTTCCCTATATTGCATATTATTATTGTGAGCCTTTTTAAGCAAGATAAATGAATTTCTACAAAAATATATGTAAATATTCTTACCATATCACCAAATTGTAAATATACCTCTGAACTATTATAAATAGTATGTAAATACCTTCTGTCATACTCCTGGTATATTGGTCTTCCTGTCGTTAAAAAACTAGAGCACATATATCCTTCACTCTAACAGAAGGCTAAATAGGGATAAGTGAAACAATATTATCCGTTGATCCGATATTTAATAAATGTCGAGTCGGTGGATAAGATTATGACACTTGTGTGACCGTTAGTATAAAGGATATATATATTTTAGTTTTTGAACGAAAGGGCACTAATGTCCTAAAAGTATGACGGAAAGTATCTACGCCCTATTTACGATAACTCGAGGATATATCTCATTTTTTTCCTTAATCAATCCTTTTTGGAATATTCTCCCGGCACAAAGTATAACGTGTGGAACTGAGAGATGTTCCTTTCTTCTTTAGGAAGGGATTTTTATTTTTATTATATATACATACATCAATCACATTACAAGAATTCACTAATATCTATAAATTGAAAAAAAAAATAGTCTTTTTCCTTGTTAGATTCTCTATATCTATAGCTAGAAATATTTATCCCAAAAACAAAAATTGCATAAAGATTCAATCTTTTCTTGATCTTTTAATGGAAACTTTGAAAATCTTGGAACCAAACCTTATTGGATTTAGTCTTTTATTCACTATCATTTATTTCTTTGGATATTTTATCATTTTCAAAGATTGGAAAGAAAAATTGAAATTTGATGCTTCAAGTTGTATAATGTCTTTTGTACATGGTACTCTTGCTACTATCTTATCCATATACTCAATCTCCCAAACTTCATTCCAAATTCTTGATTTTTCCATCAAAAACTCAACATTCCAAGAAATGATTCTTGAATATAGCATTGCATACTTCTTAATTGATCTTTTACATTACTTGATCTTTCATCCAAGTGATATTCTATTCATTGCTCATCATTTGGCTACTCTTTACGTGTTTTTAACTTGTCGATTCATCGTTCATCATGGTGGAGTTACTCTTATTAGCCTTCTTGTTCTAGCTGAGATCACAAGTCCTTTGCAGAACATATGGAGTCTTGCTAGATATCGAAGAATCGATACACCTATGGCTGCTGAATTGTATGATAAATTGTCACCACTATTTTATATGTTGTACAGTTTGGTTAGAGGGATTCTTGGACCATTGTTTGTATATAAGATGGGATTGGCTTTTGCAAGTGGAAAAGGAGATGGTGTGATTTGTAGGACTATGTGGATGTCTTGGATGTTTGTGATTGTAAGTGCAATCTTGGTTAGTATATTGTGGGTGATGAATCGTTGGGTAGACTTGCTTAGAGAAAGACAGAGGAAGTTGTTGAAGAAATGTAATTGATACATAGATTCAATTTTATTGGATTGAAGAATTTAGTATTTTGTAAATTATATTGTTCGTTTAAATTAGCGTTTTCAGAGTTGTTTTTCTAGGATGAGACTTTCCAAAAACAATTTGGGCGCTAATTGGTATAGATTCATAAGATGTACGTCCTACAATTTGGAGTATGTTTCGGGCATAAAATGTAAGTCTAGACGTAAAATTACATCTAAAATGTTAATTTTATTTTTATTATTTTTAAATTATATTTTTTTACTATAAATCATTTTTTTTATTATCGGTGTAATGATATTTATATTTTATGTTATTATATTTTTTACTTTATAGTAACATTTTTATAATATACCAATAAATAAAGCAACTTCCATAGAAAATGACGTGTCATAAACAACTTTTTTTGTTCTTTCCTTCTTTAAAATATATAAACAATAATTCATGCAAATATTAGTTGAAGATGGGACTCGTAGATATGGAGGTTGATGATGGTTTATAATAATTATATAAAAGATTTTCTACGCTTGGTGATTTGTTTAAATTAATTTGTAGTATCATTGAAAGTTTTACTTTTATTTATTTTCTTAGTAATAAAATTATAAAATTGAACATACACGAGTCTCAAAATATACGTCCGATAGATCCATGAGACTTACATCTCGTGTCTCAGACTTAAAATATACGTCCGATAGATCCATGAGACTTACATCTCGTGTCTCAGACTTACATATGCTTCACGCCCTAAAACACGGTTTAAAAATGACTATTTTTTACATCCTTCTTTAGTTTGTTGTTTCGATACCTACATAAAAGTGGAGTGTTCAAGTTGTTCATTGTCTTACAAAAACATGACAAAACCAAAAGGGAAGCAATTTCCAATGTCATTTCTTTTTGTCCGTATATTTTGTTAGTTTACTTGAAGTTCTTGTAATGACATAGAGTATTGAGCAAAAGTTAAGTTTGAGTTTCTGAAAAGTTAATTTTATTTGTTTGACCTAAACAGAAAAAAATCTTAAACTTCTTTGTAATCAATTTTTCACATATTTCTATATAACACTTCCCAAAAACTGAAAATAACTACTCTTGCAAACTCAAGTCTAAGAAAAATTTAAAGGGACACTTGACAACCCTTTACCCTTGCAATATTGTATTTCATCATATAGAAAAGGATCTCCCAAGAACTAACACATAGTCACAGTAGTTTCTATGTTGCATTTTCTACTTCCTATGGACAAAGGCAGTACAACTTATCGCGTATAAATAAACCTCCTACATTTGACCTCAGAAAGGTCCTAGGATGCTATAACCAGCTCGACAGAACAATAACTTCCTTAATATTAACATAGGAAACTAGGGGAAGTGTAAAACTACCAAGGGAATAGATGCTAGTTACTTGTTTCCATGACAAGCCGTCTGCCCCAGTTCTTCATAGTCGTTGCTGTGACTTAGCTCATGGGTTTCCATAATCTTTGCTACTGCTAAACACATAACTGCAGGAAGATTAGTGTGTGTCTCTCGATGTTATATACGAAGGACTGAAGCACTTGATGAATCACAGCTTCCGTGATAGTTAAGCTCCACGAAGAAACCTCCTCCTTCTCCCCTTGAAAGTCGTCCAGGATTCACACATATGCACTTCACTTCTTCTCCTTCACTTCTTTCACCAAGGGAGACCACCTGCAGGAAGATTAAATTGAGGAATTAAGAAAAGGATTTCAAAAGTTGATGGTGTGTATTTTACATTCTAGAGCATGCATGTCTATTCAACAGAGTTCGTTGCTTTAGTTTATATAGCTGAGATGATAGAAACAAATATTGATTTGGAAATCAACAGCTCATCTTACCCTAACAAAGTGAGCCAAATCTGAGGGTAAAATAAGTATATCTGGGGCTGTTGACATCTGAAGAGCTTCTGGAGCTAGAGAGAAATCAATGGGTACGCCTTCAGCTGGTGGATATAGAGGATAGAAGCTGCAGTGTGCAGAAAAGACCAAACAGAAAAAGGATTCAGAAAATATTAGGTTAGCTGAGCTTCTGCATAAACGAGGAATCACAAATGGTGTCCCATGAAACATGCCTGCGCTGGTTTAAGATATGGTTCGCAAGAGTTGTCATCCGTTGCTTGGATCCCCCTTGTGGATTTCGTGAAATTTCCTCTGCACTGAGCTGTTTAAGAACATCAACCGTACAGCAAGCCACTTTCACCTGAATATAACACAACATCAAGAACTGGAATAGCATGTAGACATCCACTTACACTTGCGGTGAGAGGTAAAAGTAATCTCGCAACTGCTTACTGAGATAAATATTTCGTATTGATGTATCGTCTAACTTTTATTTTCACGTCATACTCAATTCAATTTTTACAGTCTAGCTACAGGCAGACAGCATAGACATAACTATTACAAGATTCTTCAGATTAATTAAGTGAGAGTATAATTCGAGCTTGCATCTTGAATGTGAGATGAGAACCATGTGTAGAAGTTAAGAAAACACAAGGGAATGCAGTTATTTGAAATATCAGCTTCTACCTCATTTGCACAGAATATTCCAGGATTTGTAATGCTATTTATCTGGAAACATATAACATATTTGTTAGTAATGGTACATCACCGGACTATTTTTTCTTCTCTAGGGAACCATTGACGTGAGGCAGTACACTGCATACCTGATGCTCAAGATCAGGCAACTGAATGTCGAAGGCTGGCTGTAAGCAACAAAAATGATGTTTCAATATTGTACGTCAGATATGACACCAAACAAGATGACTACGCTGATGGAGATTTTCACCTGAGGGTAAACGAAGTCATGGCTAGCATCTCGTACAGATGGAACAAGAACCACACGAGCAGCAGAACCCATATATTCTACATAATCTCTCAACTGAAAACCAACCAATGGAAGGAAACTAAATAAACATATAGGCCAAACTCAATTCGAAAAGGGAAAGAAGTTTTCTATATACAGATACCCTTGCAAGAATTTCATCCTGAAAGATTTCATCAAATGTCCTATCTACAGTTCCTTTCTTGATTTCGGGATGATCTGAATCTATAAATGGTCCTAGCTGTCAAGAGAATTTACAACGGTAAAATGAAATTTCTATATCAGTTAATAAAAAAAGTTATATACAACTTTGGTATGAGAGCTGTAAACTCATTACCAGTATGATCAACTGAGGCTGCTTGCGCCGCGCGTACGACAGAAGCTCAGCAAGAGGTTCAAAGAATAAATTATCAACGGTTGTAAAAGGACCCGCAGCTATAATCTGAACAAGGACGTAAAATGTTGAGAAGACACAAAAAAAGGAAGATTTTTTAGAGAATGAATGGTATAATCATGTATTGCAGAAAAAAGATTGGTTGTGGATCCAAAAGGTAGAACCAAACCATGCATTCCCTTTCTTCATCTACACTGTAGTCAGTACAAATAAAGGAAAAAAGAAAAGAAAAGTGGGCAAACAAACACACCCACATAAAACTAAATGGATAATGCGAGCAGCAAAATCTGCAAACCGGAAGACTCCCTTATGGAAGGTAATATTCATCATATGACATACATAATAACATGCCAAATATTCCTCTTTTAAATGAATTCTTGTAAAGTGCTATCAGAGCTCAACTCGGTGGTTTAACTAGCCCGCATGGGTTACCGCTAGTAATAAGGCAACCCATATCTCTGAAATGCACTCCAACATTGTCTGTTGCTAAATGGGAAGCTAAAAGGTAACAGATTTGATATGAGGTGCCAGTATCCTTAAGTTTCTCATAATGAGAAAGGCAGGCATGAAAGACGAACACCCAAATCCAAGGATACTTCTTGGTATAACAGTCATTTCCTATATTCATATAATTGCATAATTTCAACCATTACTAACCCGAATACAGGTATCTCACTCTTATTTTTAATGTTGTAGATTTATATGCAATACAAGCTTACGCACCAATGATAGCTCTGGCATAGCAGCCACGGCATTGGTTGACTGAAGATATTGATCCATTGCTTGTTTCTTTGTAGGTGGGAGATTTTCCGTGGAAGAGGCTGACAAAGGAATGCGGTCAACAATCTTTGATGCAATAAGACAATGGCCGCTTGGGTTATGCCCTTCAACACCAACCACCTGAGTATGAATATTTGAGGTTCATCCTTTTTCAACATTTTGAAGTACTAATAAAATAACGGATGCACTCTGTTTAAAAATACCTGGCCAGGGAAAACAGAGAAGTGGTCCAAGTTTTGCAAGTCAAGGCGCACACGTTGACCTCCAGAATGCTCAACGCTGTCAGCAAGTCAGCAACTAGATATCGTTAATTATAATGAGCAGCATATCCATGGACAGACAAATTTACATTAAATAGATGGAAAATTCTCTATGTTCCTTTAACGTTCATCAAGCATGTCAATATTGTGAAATAATGAATTCAATGACAAAGCTAGTCAATATATCAGTGGCAATATGCATAATAAGCTTCTAAGAATATGATGTAACTATCATACTTCAACTACTGTTGACTGATTTGACCAAGAGCGATAGACGGGTGTGGAATCCTCTAAAGTCTATATATTCAAATGCTTACGAAGTGAATTGATGATAAATTCAACCAGGGTGGACCATCTGCAAACTGTGGAAAAATTGAGACCAACACCTCTGAAAATAAAGCGTTGAATTCACAGGGAAAGTGAAAGGCTGATTATATATGCACAGAATTTCTTTACCTGCTTTGGAGTAAAATAGGCTTTTCCTTCAAACGCCCTTCTTCCTCACAACAAATCATACCAACAGCAAATACGGATCTCTGAAACAACAGGGTCCATAAAAGAGTTAAAAATGTGTCCCTTCACCAATATAGAAATCAAGATAATAATTGAAAAAACACCTAGACATACATAGTACAATGCACTTAAGTGCAGGACTTCTAATACTAGTGATTGCATTATAGTGCAAAATTTGGAGAGGGAATTTCATAATTCAGAAGCAAAGATGTTACCTGTGAAGCAACTGTAGGATCAGTTGGTTCCTCGTGCAGTCCAGAGGCTACAAGTGCTGTTGTGTGATCTTTTATTCGGCTTTCAAGAAAATTAAACTGATACAAGAAAAAAAATAGTAAGGACTTCGTAGCGGAAAAACCTGGGCGTTCTACAACTGTAACATGATAAGTACCTTATTTTCCGTCCTGTCATACATGAACCTGCACCCTGGTTCAGGTTTAGAGCTAATGATCTGCAAAGAACATCTTTTGATTGGTTGGACTCTCTTTATAATGTCATCACTGGGGTTCTCCTCATCGTTTTCTATTTTCATACTTTCTCCATTAGCGTTCTCATTGAGAGTAAACTGCACCACAAACTTGTTCTTTCTTTGTCCAAAGGGTGTGATTGTTTCTAAATGCTTTCTGGAAGTGGAAATGCTCCCATTAGTTTTTCGTGCTGAAACAATTGTTTCTGTCTGTGATGTCTTCCGTTTATCTGTTGGAGTACCAAGAATTATGTCCTTTGTGTTCTCGTATTCATCATTCAACATCCTGCATTGATATTTTCAGCATAAAGCATTGAAAAGACGCATATTTTAGTAGCCTGAGCAAAAACTATCCACATTAGAGGCCACTTAACAAAGTTCGCCTTTGTTTTTAGGTTAGTTAATAAAGTAGAGAAATTTTTCTTTTGTTTCCCACTTCACAAAAATTAACAAGAGGACAGATAGAGTTCAAAGAAAAGTGGATCATATGCATATATACATGTTAACAATTAATATTAGCAGAAGTATTTCTCTAATAGAGATGTCCAGAATCACAGGCACAAGAGATATAAAATATGAAAAGGTTTTACTGAAAGCAATATATTTGGCCCCTGGTCCTAAGAAGGCTAATTGCTCATTGGCCAGACAGTCGATTCATCATATAAGTCAGCCCAGTTGAGACATGGAAAGAAGGGAGGTTTAAGGATACTGAAATCATAAACTCAGAAAGGTTGGAGTACACTCACATCGAAATATCACTGGAGTAGAAATGTAAACCAGGTTCCTTTTTAACAATGTCCTCTCTCCGCTCATTCTGTAATTGTTGTAGAAACGCACCCATATGTGAACTCTGCACCGTCAATTGCAGACCCCTGAAGAAATGGCCATCAAGTCAGGTTAATATTTCAATAACAATTCATAGGAGTAAAATTTAACGCCACCTCAGTTTGTATCCAGAGGTGAAAAGAACATCAAAGAGTCAAATTTTAGTTATATATATCAAGAAAAACAGAAAGAAAATCCAGTGCTTCTAGTTATTTGACTATCCATTTGTTGCTCCACAGTGTTTGTGTTTTACCACTTCGCTATTCTGTTCTTCAACATTCCCGCTGACCAACTTAACAAAAGAGCATTTATTTTTGGATAAAGGTCATATCTGTAGTCCTAAATACTTGCATCCTGTCATTTACTAAAAGACAAGAAAATACTAGGCCTTTTAAATTTTAGAAGCATCTGGTCTAATAAAAAATGTGTCAATATCTTTTCTGCAATGAACACGAGTATGGAATTTTACTATGATCTATCTAATTAGCTTGAGAAGCTGAAAAACTGGAAGCCCAAAGTGTCTAAGCAATTTGAACATCCAGCCCTCACTCCTAAAAAAGTGTGGCTCGTTGTTGTTGTTGTTTTCATCCACATAATCTTCAAGTTTCTCACAATTCAAGAAAGAGTCTTTGTTTCACTAGTAAAATGGCCACATATTAAGCTTAAATGACTCAGCTCTCCTTTATCACAACAAAAAGGGCATGTAAACTCCATTTAAGTTGTCTTTTAAAATCAATCATGCTTTCGTAACAGACAGACTTAATTAACAAGTGTAGAGTTCCAATGCATAAACGTCTATTAGATTGGTATTTACAAGATAACAGGATCTACTGCTTCAACATGGTATGGTAATGGCAGCAGATGCAGTTGTATTTGCTCATCAAGCTAGTTAGAACTCTGGATCCTCCCTATATAGTACACTAACTTCTTCATAAAGTACTGAATTTTCTTTTTTCTTCTAATTTCCTAGTTCGCTTACTAAGCAATAAAAACCGAAATCTGCACAAAATACAAAAAAACAAATATGCTTTTCTTTCAGTAAAGTTACAAATCTGACCTATTGAGAGAGTAGACATCCCAGCTAGAAACAAGATCGGAGGGGCTTAGGCTGTATTGAATACAGAAAGTAAGACCTAAAAAGCACAAAATCAAATCAGGGATCATAACCTCCTGAATTCATTATACACTGCGAGAAATGAAGCAAAAAGAAAAGAAAATCAACTTGTTTTTACTTACATTTGTTGAGAATTTCTGCTTCATCATCGAAACTAAAGCCATTTTTCAGGAATTCAGCTTTGATTTCCTCTTCCATGGCGGTCGCGAGCCTAGGGTTAGGTTTTTTTGGGGGGTCTGTTGGAGAAGAGAACAAATTTAGCTGAGAGGAAAATGGCGGGAAAATATTCCCTCCACTTCTACCGTTTCTTATAATTTATAGTCACAAATTTCCTAAATAATTTTAGAAATATAAAAGTATAGATGTAGTTTTGTAAAATATTTCTCATTTTGTTTTGCATATAAAGAAGTATTATTTGATAAACTAAATACTATTTTTATTGTAAATTTTAAATATTACAAATGATTAACTATGTTGTTTTTATTGTATTGTTCATGAAAAATTCATAATAATTTTGAAGATTTATATTCGAATTCATAGTGAAAAATAAATATTTTTACCCAGAGTTCCGTATGGCTATTATATATATATAGAATGAAAAAGAGAGAGTATTGAGTAAGAGCCTTATTTTAGTATAGATAATATATAGGTAGTGTTTCAGTTTGGTCTTTAATATATTTTATATGATTGAAATATTTTTAATGTATAATAAAAATATTTATTTTAATCTTAAACATATTTTATTTGATTGAAATGTCTATCATATAAAATAATATATATCAAAACTTACCATTGATATTCATTTAGGTTATTTACCACAAATATAATAAATTAATTTTAAAAAAATTAAATTTAAATATGCACCACACAACTTATAAAATTCGTCATAAAATCAAATAAATAATTAATAATATCACAATTTAAACCTCGATAAACATTTATGGTATTTAAATAGACTCGAGAGTTCTTATAAAACTAAAGAACTATCTCTCTGCCTTACATAAACAGGCATAATAAAGAACCATAAACATCTAAATTAATTTTTCAAAATGATTAAAAAAAAAAATCTTATCAATTCTAAATCTCTAAAATTCCATACAAAAACAGATTGGCTATCATTGGTAGAAGTGATAAGTCTTGACAGATTTAATTATGCTCCACATTCCACCAATAGGAGATAAAACAGTCAAAAGAATACCCACTATGATACACACCTGCAATATATTCAAAATAAAGTAATTAAAAAAATATACATATTTTATTTTATATCAGTTAGTTTGACTTAAAACCAAATTTTCGACTACATAAATTAAATCGAGAATTTGAAAAGGAAAAAAAAGTTGCACTATGTTTAAACTTACCCAATTGATAGTCCATGACAAGCCAAACCTTTTGGGCTTTTTGAGTCTAAGCCAAATGATACATGGAAGCTGTAAAAAGGAAGAAAAAGTTAATATATAGAGTATATAGTTATAGTTTCATATTAATGAAATATATAGAGTATACTTACATAGTATGTAGTTGGTGCCAAAGCAAAGCCTCCAAAGAATCCCATTAAACCACCAAAGAATGGAAATGTGATAGCCACAAACAATGTAAATGCTACAAAAAATAACTCAATCATAAAATTAATATATAGTTATCTTTTTAGTAATGAAAAAACTGAAACTTACCAACAAAAACCATACGCACAAGAAAGCGTAGGGAAAAAGAAGGTTTATATTTCATTGTCTTGACAGCAAATGTCTCAATCATGTCAAACACTGGCATTGCAAAAACCTAAGGCGATATCCAAACATTAAAGACTTGAATAATGTAAGAGATGCAAATGAGAGTCTAGTGTGTTATTATTACCTGGTAACTTCCAATGACATGAAAGACTACGAAGATGTTCGCAGCAGCAACAATCCAAACAGGTTTATGTAGTGTAAGCAAAATGTTATCCTCGACTCCATTACCAAACACCCAGTATCCAATGAAAGCAACAGGCAAATAGCATATCGCGACTATAACATAAGCTATGAATACCCCTTTCCACATAGCTTTTTTTGATGGATTCTCTGGTGTTGAAGGAATAGTAGCTTGAATCTCAAGTACAACATTATGTCCAGCATAGGAAAATGCTACATTACCTAATGCACTTAAAAACATAAACACATTATCTGAATCTTTTGTGCTTCTTGGACTATAACTAACAACTTGTGTACCAACCGCGTGCTCTTTTATTGATGCAATCCATGCTATAAAAGAATATGAGATGGATAAAACAGCCGCGACAAATGAAACAGAGGAGAGGGAGTTGAAATTTGGTAAGAGAGATAAGAGAAACTGGATGGATGAAAAGAAGATGATGAAATAGGTGAGCTTGAGTGGTTTGGCGTTTGGTGATATAATTTCTTGAAATTTTTGCAGTGATTTTCCCCCAGTTACTAGGTAGATAATGCAAGTGCTGACCTCTACCACCAGTTGTTGTGGAACAACGATCCAGAGGCCAAGTTTATCGCCAAACGCGCATTGACCTAGTTCATGATATCTGTCAAATCTCTTTCCAGGAATCATTTCATGCATCTCAACCATTTGCCAGATTGTGTAAAATGTTATAACCCATGAGAGTACCAGGGCTGTTACACCAGCTCCCCTGCATAAACACATCAAAACATCAAACAATGTGCTAATACTACAATCTTTCTATCTTCACAACCATTTGAAAATATGAATGAATGTGCTAATACTCGACTACAGAGTATACACAGTCTTTCTATCATCACAACATAGTGATAAACCATTTGAAAATATGAATGAATGTGCTCTATCTCCAAAACTCAGAGTCTCTATCTCCAAAAAGTAGTGATAAACCATTTGAAAATATGAACGCTATCACAAGGCAGTGGTAAACCATTTGAAAATATGAACGGATGTGCTAATACTCTAGTAAACCATTTGAAAATATGAATGAATATGCAATACTTGATAACCGAGGATAGTCAGTCTCTCTATCTCCAATACTCGATAACAGATTACAAACAATCTCTCTATCTCCACGTTTGAAAATATGAACGAATGTGCTAATACTCGATTACAAAAGACCGTCTCTCTTCCATAAGGTAGTGAGTAAGGTATGCTCAAATACAAATTTATTACTATATATGTATAAGAAATTGTTGGATTGAGAATGTAACAAACACAAATTTCAATACTAGAAAAAAAATAAACTCAAATTATATGTTTTGATTTTATCCTTTAATTTTCTTACATTTGTACTGTAGAAGCGTGCATACGAGATTTTTCTCTAATTACAAAATTAAAATAATAATATATATATAAAGATTTGCAAAAATCAATTTTTTAAATCTTTTAAAAATTATAAACCCTAATATTGAAAAAACTATAGTACATAAGATAATATCGATTACGTTGAATGTTATACTATATCATATATGAAATATTCATATTCTCGACTCAAATTACAATTAAAAAAAAATAAAAAAATATTTACCATCCCATCTGAGACATAGCGTAAGGTAGACTAAGAACACCAGCACCAACCATAGCGGTAACATTATGCATGGTTGAGTACCACCACTTGGCAGTCCGGCTCGATGTTATCGGTAGCCATTCATCGATTGTTTTTTGCTCCTTAGTCCTTGTATCGATTTCTTTATTAACTCCATTTTCACCAACGCGAGCCATGAAAATAAATTCTATATAGACTAATTAATGTAAATAAGAAGGAAAATTCTATGAGAGAATAAAGAGTAAGAAAAATAAGAGAAGAAAAAAGAATTTAACATGAATTTCTAGTCTTCTTCGTTTGTTTGTTTTTTTTTTTCAACAAGAGAAGAAAAAAATGAGAATATAATTTTTATAGGCCAAAGTCTCCTATTTTATACTGGTAAGGTAACTAACTCATCCCTACATTCTAGTTTTTTTAGTAGATAATTTAGTTTTGTTAGATATGGATTCTATAACTACTAATTTTTACTTATCACAATAATTAATTAATTAATACTTACCATTTATTCTATTTTTTAAATATATATATATAAAAGAAAATGGGTAGCTAACTATTGACATAGTCAAAACTATATAACTAATTTGGTATTACACTTTTATTTGTTTTGTATTAACGTAACTACCGGATTTGAGTTATTGGATTTCTCAAGTATCCGTTACAAATAATAATTATTTAAAGATATTTCTTGATATAATATTTTTATTTATTTATTTAAATTCTTTGCTTATTCTGTTTAAATATAAATAAACTAATAATTATATTCTGATGTGGCAAAAAAAATTTAGATGTATTAATGTGTATTTAGATTAGCTTTAGATTAACATGTTATGAGCTATGAATTTATATCATTACGAAATTATGGATAAGATTTTACTACATGTTGGATAGTATTAACGATCGATTAAGCCTCGTTTTGCATAAGATAACTACTCTAAAGAAAGTTATAAATATGTATGTTTCTTAACAAAGATAGAGTTTTTAATAATTTATATATTTATAATAATCTAGTATATGTTTTCGCGCAATAAGTAAAAAGTATATATTGAAAAATATTTGGAAGTATTATCTTATTTACTTGATAATATAACGTTTTTACAAAATTATTTTGTCAACTGAAAATTTTAATTCATTTGATTCATGATTGTTTATTAGAAATTAATATCTTCTTCATCTTACCTCAAGATTCTATCTTATCTACCATAAGATTCAAAGTTTGTTGATAAATTGATAATTATTATATTTTATGATAAAATAAAAAGTTGTTCCAGATATAGAAAATTATTTATGACTAAATATCTTGTAGATTAAATTTAGCAAAAATTCTTTAAATACATAAAAGAAATTATCATATTTAAAAATTATAAAAAAAATTAGTCTTTTATATTTTTACATCTATCACTTTACATTGCAATGTATCGTCGGATCAGTTAGATACATCAATAAAATACATTACTTTACATGATGTATTCAAAATAAAGACCCGTTGGATCGAAATATGAAAGATATGAATATCTAAAATCAGGACAAAATGCAATGAGATTTGTGTAAAATTCCCTAATTTTTACCATTCAAAATTTACTACAATCAATTATACGTAATGTTCCTTCAATCACCATCAAAAATTACTTGAGAACTGCTTTGTTTTTTAAATCATAATTTAATTCTATATTTCGAATATATTAGATCATAATATTTTAACGATATATGTATATTCGATAATTTTTGTGTGCTTCCCAGTTTTTTTGTTACATTTTTCAATGGCTGTTAATATTATATAGGGAAAGTGATTTTATATTTTTCTTTTATCGTATATTAATGCAATAAATAATTAAGGTTTCCTTCTTTTTTAGTTATTTATACTGACTTATGAGTTTAAATTTTATTTATTAAATTACCTCATAAAATAATTTAATTTAGCGTTTAAATTTTTAATCATGTTGCTTAAAATATTTTTATTTTGACAAAATATTTTGACTTAATTTAATATAAGATAGGTTTTTGGTATCATCCTCAACATAAAATTTTCATTATAATTTATAAAAAGATCTCATCATAAGTTCAAACAAATATTATCATTCAATATATTTGTTCTTTTGTTCCACAGTTATTTTTATTGTGTTATCAAATGCTTAAATTGTATGATTGTCATGTAATTTTTTTAAAATTAGATTTAATATAAATCACGATTTGTTTGGTTAAATTTTTTGAATATATCAAAACACCTCTTTTTTAAATAAATATATTGTCATACATAAATTGTTTTCTAAATATCAAGGAATTATTTTTTTGAATAAATTAATCTTATATATTTAGGCAAAATATGCCAATTTGAGCTTTAAAATAAAAAGAATACTTGACCGGATGCATTAAAAGTTAAAACACTTTTTAAAAAAAAAAATCAAACACATTTATTTTATTTTAAGGATATTTTATCAAGCACAGAAAATTAAAGTTACTTTCTATAATTGTAATTCCAAAAGAAGATGATGAAAGAAAAGCATTTAATGTATCATTCTACTTATTTATTTAGTACAATTTAATTTACATATTCCAAAAGTATATTTTTTTTCTTGAAATGTTAAGCTACATAATTTTAAATTAAGGAAAAAATATATATATATGCAAAAATAGTAAGCATATAATAAAACAATAACGAAAAAAAAAAAATACATGGCACAAATGATCTTTTAAAGTTGCATAGTAAATAATATCAAATAAAGAATCATTTTCTTGCAACGGTTATTTGATAAAACAATTATGTGCTTATTAAAATTTTAAAAAACAATTAATTTATATAATATCCATTTTTTGCACTAAAAAGAAATCGCTAAATACAATAATCTGATTAAAAGTTAAGTTTTTAATTTGAAAATTTAGGATTAAAAGATGAGCAACTTACAAAAATGACTATATTTATAGGGTTATTAAAGTTCAATAGCTATAAGTATGATATATATAAAAAATGACTACAGTTTAACTCTTTTTTTTAGCTATATTATTGTATATGTTTTTTATTTTTCTATTTATACATTGATACAATTTTAATTACAATGAACTAAATATAGAAACTGTATTAATTGTATGAATTCAAATTAGTATCTGTATTTATAAAATTTAAAGTATTAATATATCATGGATACAAGTATTTGTAAAAACTTAATGTATTAATATATTAAACAAGATAAAGTATAACAATTTAGCATCTGAACACAATAATTTGAAAAATGAATACATTGTTGTTAAACAAAAAATGAATACACTAATATAGTAGAGTAAATTTCACATAAAGCATTATATGTAGTATTATTATCAAGTTATGGCATTAGAGTTTCAATTTCGTTTTGTAGCATTTAATATCTCACTCTATAGCATTTTATTAGTAATTATATTGTTAATTATAATTTATTAAAAAGAGTTGCTATTAAAAATTAATTAAAATTAAGTAGATAAAGTGATAATTGTTATAAACAATTCGTATTATAGTGAATGTCTAATTATGTTGAGTCCTAGTAGGATATGGTTAAAAAACCTACTTGGGGACCAAGTAAGGTTTTCCCTATAAATAAAGGGTTTTCCTTCATTGTAAATAAGATTTGTGAAAGATCTACGAATCCTGAATATACTTCAAGAGAAATAAGAAGTTTTTTCTCTTCTCTCTACTTTATTCGTCTTCTAATTTCATATAGTTTCATAACACGTTATCAGCAGGATTGTTCTATTCTTAAAGAATGATGAAGAAGACGGGAAAAGTGCAAAAGAGATCTTGCATAAGTTATGCAATAAGGTTCTTATATCTTCAAGTTATGATTTATCTTTATGTTATAATTATTTATATAACAGATCTGGAGGTACCATCTAAAGTAAGTATTTAAAGAGACTTGTCGACTTTCTATACGTTTAATTTTAATCGACTCGAAAGAGAATTCTTAATTTATTTTAATAATTAAATAAGCACAATTTAGTGAAAGGTATGTTTTCAACCTTTATATGAGGTATGTGATCTATTAAGCTATATTTATTAACTACTAATGTTGATTATAATAAATCAATAATCTCAATTTTGTGTGTAATTATAATGTACGATCATATT
This sequence comes from Solanum pennellii, assembly GCF_001406875.1. Classification (NCBI taxonomy): domain Eukaryota; kingdom Viridiplantae; phylum Streptophyta; class Magnoliopsida; order Solanales; family Solanaceae; genus Solanum; species Solanum pennellii. Next base: position 8,983,516 of record NC_028641.1, on the reverse strand, counting down.
AGTTATCATCAAAAGTGATAAAATTATAATTATTTTGAAGGCTTGAGGTTGAACCTCATTATGGGTAAGACGATAGATTTAAGTTTTATCGCACCAAAAGAATAAGACGATGGATTTATGTATAATCGCACAAAGAGGGTAAGACATTGAGTTAAACTCCTGATGCACTATGATGATAAGATATTGGGTTCAAGACCCGTCGATTTATGACCTAAGACACTTTTATATGGATAAGACATTGAATTTGAGTCTTAATGTACCATATTGATGATATAATAATGACTAAAGAAAAACTAATGTGTTTTAGATGAAGAGTCATGAAATTTACTGAATTTACTCCATTACAAAAGTGAATGTTGTAGTGCATAATATGTCTGAAAGAAGACAACTGATTGAATAATGCACATAAATATGGAATGAGGTACTAGCTATCATAATTTGATAAGCTCACATGTTTGTGTTCCATTCATGAAGAATAAGAACTTCTGATAAATGCTAAAATATGGATCCATTCTCTAAAGGGAATGAGGTGTAAGCCACCATGCTAAGCATGAGAAAGATTCCGACCTTGGTCAATGATGTGGTATCACCAAAAATGTCTCTAAGAAGACATGTATAATAGAAAAGTTTCATGTTTTATCTTCAGGCTTGTATTGGACAAGAATTAATGTAATTGAGGCACATCATTCTTAGTACTGAAATTAGTAAACTTCTTGTCCAATAAATTTCAGTACTTTCTTAGTTTGACACGATTGTCTGGGACATCGTTAGTCTATAATGTTTAGACGAATTATGGAAAATTAAAATGGACTTTCATGGAAAAAACTAAAAATTCTTTTAAATGGTGATTTTTTTGTACTACTTGTTAGCAAGGCAAGCTAATTGTGAGACCACCATAAACGAAAGTTGAGATTGAATTCTCTGCGTTCTAGGAACGTATACAAATATTTGTGGACCTAGTCATCCACCTAGAGGATTGTTTAGACTTAATGGTCCTAATAAATGTTTCTTTTATATGGTCTCATGTGTGCCTATTACTATCTCGCAACTTGATGTTTGCAAAAATGTTGGCACAAATAATATGTTACATGCACAATTTTCTTCAGATTAGTTCATTCAATGATGGGATCACGACTCACCCAAAGGATAAAGTAATTGAGAAGAATAAATCTGAAAATTACTCTTGGAGTAACAAAACTGAAATTTACTCATATAATAGTAAATCAGAAATTTACTAAAGCAAAAGGCACATGACGTAGTAAACTTGGAGTTTTCGAGTACTAATAATTTTATTAGTTGGGATGAATAATTTGGTTACCCCAAAGACGTGCATACTGAGTAATGGACATACATTGAAAAACTAGAAGATTCTTCAAGAATTCTTTACATTGCTTGTTCTCGTGATAAAGTTGATTGGATCAACTAAAGTTGGGACTAAATCCCTAAATCCTGAAAAGTATAAAAGGTGAATATGGACCCGTTCACCTATCATGTGATATGATAAAAAGATGCATTTATAAGATAATCACATGTACGTTTGTTGTCAACATGTAGTTTGACATTCACAAAATTGTTTGTGCAAAAATAATTGAGATAAGAGCCAATTACATAATATGAAATCAAGATAATTCACCTTGATAATATTGATAAATATATAAGATGATGTGACATTAAATGTCACATATAGTGAATCATTGCTTATGAAAATAAAGTATCATGTGTTGATCTGAAATATGATATTACATACAGACGTAATTGTATGAATCAAACCAATAAGTTATGATTAATTTTTCTGTTAATTGGTTTATGGTCAGGGACCAAATAGTTTTCATCTGATAATTTTTGATTTGCAATATATGATTAATGAATATACTTTGTGTATATAATCAATGAATATACTATGATGCACAAAGATAGATTCTCCAAAAGATTGAGATATATTTTAGTTTGTCTAACATAAGGGGGAGATTAGAAGCAACACAAAAGTTGTAAATACTCCTATTGAATGTCCAATAGAGTCTATGACATGCATGAAGCATGATAGACTAATCAATTCTAAATAAAATAATCTTTGAAAAAGGAAGAGGATCAAAGGATCAAAATGATCATAATAAGAAGATAATGTGCTCTTGGGGAGCCTACGACATAACACTTTATGAAACCTTATGAGAGGGTAGCTACCTAAAAATAATGAAGTGATGATATCTCAATAAGTTTGTCGTATTGTGAATCAATGCAAAATGGTATATCGTTGACGATATCCTTAATACAATAGCGCACAATATTGTAAAAGATTATGAGGATATGAATTCTGCATCTATTAAAGCATGCTTGTATAGAAATAATTATCAAGTGAAAAGTGGAATGATGCATCTTGGTAAGCAAGCGTAAAGCTTATTTGACTTGCAATCTAGGCACTAGAAGATGTCATACATCTAATATTAAATGTTGTTACTTGACAAATTGATATGAAAATATCGAATGGGTTCAAAATCTAAAGCATATACAAGTTTTTGGAAAACTTGTTTATCATCCTCATAAGGATTAAATAGATTCAAAATGCATAGAACATATACAAGTATTATTATGCAAGTTGATGACTAGAATTGAAACTCTTGGCAATAGATTATTTGCTTAAAGAAGTTGAAGTAAGGAACTTGCAGAAATCTTTGACCCTGAAGGGAAGATTTATAAAAGCAGATAGAAGAAAACATATTTCGTCAAGGTTTTTCTACACTCATAAGCTCCCAAGAATGGTGATATCAACATGCAAGAGGTCTGTTCAAGTAATATTATTGTTGATTTATTCACCAAGTCTCTATCAACTACAACTTTCAAATAGATGGTGCACAAGCTTGGAAAACGATGATTCTAGTCTCTGAATTGATGTTGTCATTAGGGGAAGTTAATACGCGATGTATTCTTTTTTCCTCACAAGGTTTTGTCCCACTGGGTTTTCCTTGTAAGGTTTTTAATGAGGCATCCATAATGCGTATTGTTAGATATGTGTACTCTACTGGATTTTATCTAGCAAGGTTTTAACGAGGTACATAATCTACCGACATTCAAGGGGGAGTGTTATAAATAATTTGTATTATAGTGAATGTCTAATTATGTGGAGTCCTAGTAGGATATGGTTAGGAATCCTACTTGGGGACCAAGTAAGGTTTTCCCTATAAATAAAGGGTTTTTCTTCATTGTAAATAAGATTTGTGAAAGATCTATGAATCCTGAATATACTTCAAGAGAAATAAGAAGTCTTTTCTCTTATCTCTACTTTATTCGTCTTCTAATTTCATATAGTTTCATAACAATAATGAGTAATTAATTTTAATGATTAAGAATTCTGACGACATTTATTAAGTTGCTTTTGACAGTGCATTTATTGAATGTTGCATGCCTGAGAATTTGAAGAGTTAACCTTTTTATTGAGTTAAATTAAAGCTAGATAAATTATTATCATTACAATTATTCTTCATTCCAAAATTTCTCTATTATTTTGAAATTTATTTCAACATATAATTCATTTTTTCCCCAAGAATTCAAGATTATTTTCGTAGCTGCATATTTCAGTTCTGATGGATAATTTGTGTCAATTTTAATTAAATATGGTGGAAAGTGGAATTCTTCGGGTTAGTTTTTAGTTATGATTTATTTCTTTTAATTATGAATTGTCGGTTTTATTTAGATTTGTCGTTTTTTACATTTAAAACATTGTTAAATTTTTTTGTTAACTGTATTATCTGTAATACAATTTGTAATTTTTTTTTTGAAAGAAACAGTATGTTCTATATAGCGTACATGAAGTCTGAAGTTTATTTTTTTAGTGAATGAAATTTGTATGAAACATGTATCATTTGTGTATGAAATTTTTTTTTTAAAAGTACAAAATTTTGTTTCTATTTAAATTATAATATATGTTATTGTATGAATTTTGTTTTTAAAATATATTGTGTATCTTTAATTGGAGTATTGTATAAGTTAGTGAATGATATAATTAAATGTGTATGAATTATGTGAACTGATTAGTGTATAGGTAATTGAATCATATAGTAAATGTGTATGAAGTGTGTATGAATTATATAGCAATTATACATGTTATTTTACTAAAATATTATTTTAATGTCGTGAAACAGGAAAATACATCGATTTTCAGATGGAGGGCATCATATATGATGCGTCTACTCTCTATAATTGGTTTAGTTAATGCAATAATAGCTCAACTTAATATAGAAGAAAATATAAATTCTATTGAGATAAAATACGTTATTAACGATATGTGTCCCCCTATTACTATTCATAATAATGTTGGGGTAAAGATTTTTCTAGATCAGAAAAAGGTTAATTTGGAAATCTTTTCAAAATATCCTTTGTGCATCTCTTTGGTATATTATGAGATATATAATGAAGGTCATAGTGTTATTAATACTGATATAATAAATTGTGATGTTAGATTTACAAATAATTACGTTGATCTATACTCCAATAATTCTATTCGTTTAATCGAAATGAATTTAGAAGGAGTCAATAATGAGAATAATGAAGGTGGTGATGATATAATAAGTGACCATTTAAACCTATTTGTTGCTGAGGATCAAGTTTACAACAATAAGGAAACACTGAAGGAGGTTATGAGGCATGTTGGACTTGTTGAAAAGTTCAGTTTTCGTGTTGAGCGTTGTAATGCATCAAAGTAAGTTTACACTAGTGTTTTCAGAGCCTAAAATGCTGCCACTAGATCCAAAGAGAACAGCGGGTAGACCAAAACTTGAAAGATGGAAGGTGTTTGCTGACGTGAAATTCAAAAGGAAGAAAATGACTTGCAGTGGATGCCGTCAGGTTGGACACAATAGAAAGACATGTTTAAATTGTCCTGTGCAAAAACAATAATTTCGTCATGTTAAATTTGTTATGATGTTGTTTTGAATGTTAGAAACACATTTTGTTTTATTGAGTGCAGTAGTTATCACTGACATTTATGGTATTCATACAATGTTTCATACAGTTTTCATTCAATTTTCATATATATATAT
>NC_028641.1:8948534-8977681 GCF_001406875.1 Solanum pennellii | reverse complement strand
TTTTCTTATATATATATATATATATATATATCATTTGTTTATGTTACATATGTCAAATTACAAATATGACATTCATAATTCATACAATATTTATACATAATAAATATAAATTGAACTATACTGCCATTCATATAATCTTCAGGTTGTATTCATACAATGTTCATACAGTATTCATACAATGTACATATCATTTGTTTTTGTTGCATAAAGTTCAGTATGTCATTCATAATTCATACAATGTTTATACATTATAAATATAAACTGTACTGTCCTGCCATTCATAAAGTGTTCTATATGTTATTCATACAATGTTCATACAATATTCATACAATATTTATATATATATCATTGGTTTCTGTTACATATATCAAAATCAATATGGCATTCATAATTCATACAATGTTTATACATTAAAAATATACATTGAACTATACTGCCAATCATAAACTATTATGATACATGCATTTATTGTTAAGTTAGTTCATATAAAGTTGCGATCTATTTCAAACAAAATTCATACAAAATAATTGTAACATTGATACGTTATAGACCATTCAAAAGATATTCCACCATATAATAGACCATTAGCATCATTCCCTTGAGACTAGATAGAACTTCATCAATCCTTACAAAAGCATCATCGTCCGTCTTCATAACATATTTGGCAGGTAGGATTTTAACCTGCAATTTAAGCACAGAATGCTTTAGCCAAATGATCTATCAAACTACAATATAGACTACAATTCAACCATTAAAAAATCGACAATAGATATAGATATATTATCAGTTTGAGCCAAGACGAATGTATGAATAAAATACAATATAGACATTTGGAGTGCATCTTGATTATTCTCCCAGTTACCCATCTTAAATCGTTGGACTAGATGATTCTTGCTAAAACTATTCACTGCACCGAAAAAATACTTTTGGAATAACATAGAAGGAGTTGATTCTGGGTATTCAAAATTTTCGGTATTGCCTTTAACTTTAAGACCAGTTATTATTGCAAATTCATTTATACTAAATTCCAAGATACTTTCATTTGCATGTGTAATATGCAACACAATTGAGTTGCCCTGTAACCCTAAACAGTTGAATTATATGCTCCCCTATAGGCTCTTGAAAATCCTTCAAAAAATTGTTGTTAAAATGGACATCAAACCTTGTGGCATGTGCTGGTATCTTTTTTATCTTGTACTTGAGTGGCTGCAAAATTAAAACAAAAATATAATTTGTAATGATATTCAAGATACATAATAAAACACCAAATCACACTATACACAATTAATGATACATAACACAAACATTATGATACACAAATAACTTAAAGGATACCAAATTTCAACTGTCTACACAACAGTTGATGATACATAACACAAACATTATGATACACCAATAACTTAAAGAATACCAAATTTCAACTGTCTACACAACAATTAATGATACATAACACAAACATTCTGATACACAATTAACTTAAAGTATACCGAATTTCAAGTGCCTACACAACAATCAATAATGCATAACACAAACATTCTGATACGCAAATAACTTAAATGATATCACATTTTAACTGTATGATACATGAATGTTAGTAGAACTTATTACAAAACATGATATATTATACAGAATGTGTCACTTTCTGATACATCAACTATCCTTTTTGTTAAATTTGACAAAAATATTTTTCATGATACATTTTTTTAGATAAACATATAAAATAAGGATTTTCTAAGTGTAAACTAAATCTAAAATCGATATGTATCAAACTAATATACGATTTTTGCATGTATTAATTTTTAATCCAAATCTACTAAATATTATAACACATTTACTTCATGTATCATTCAATTTCAGTTTAAGATATCAAACGCACTATAAATCTCAAACAATTTTAATGAAGATTAAAAAGACATGCCCTTCAACTTCAGTTTAAGATATCAAATGCACTATAAATCTCGAACAATTAAAATGAAGATTAAAAAGACATACCCTATGCATTGTGGGTCTGGAAATAACTGTTGCTGCTCTTTTTTCCTTTTTGGGGATTTTTTTTTGCAACCTTTGGTTTAGAGGATTCCGGAACATCTTTGTTCGGGTCCTTCCTCAATTTCAAAGGATCATGCAAAAAAAAACTTTTCTATTTTCTGCCCAACCTTCGTAATCAGAATCATATATTTTTCGATTTATATCAAGATCAATATGTATGAGACAGAAAAACGATGAACCAAAATAAAAATTAAAGTAAAAAGATGACAAACTTTGGGAGAGAGTAAGAAGAAGACGATGTATCAAAGTATCAAACAAATTTGAGAGAGAAAAAAATTTAAAAACTGAAATTCAAAAGTGAAGACTGAGGTTTGACATTTGTTTGATTGAGAGAGAAAAAAATTTGAAAATCAATTTGGATATTGATTGTAACTGAAAAGATAATTGAGTGGAATTATGGAGAAAAAGAAGGTGTGACATATGGAGTTGTGAAACGCGTGGGGAAGAAAGAGGGAGTTATGTATCTGCTAGATTTCAATTACAAGATAAAAAAAAGGAATTTAAGTAATTTTTTAAAAAGGTAGAAAAAAGTAGACAATAAGAAACTTAAAGTTGTGTATTTAAGTTATTTTTCCATATATTATTTATAATATTGAGTAATTTCAAATGACTCGAGTCCATTTGATATATATGAGTTAATCTATGCATTTAAAGCTCCATATTTTTTAAGTTAAGTTTTTCGCTAAATAGTCAGTCAGGTCAAAAATTTGCTTGGGAATCAAAAATAATTCTCGAGTGTTGATCACGTTCAGAATGTAGGCTCATAACATGACAATATTTAAATTTATTTTTTGCCTTTAAAAAATTAATGTAAACAATATGCAATATTTTTCTGATATAAGCAAAGAGTAATTATATTCATTACCATGTTTAAAAAATTGTTGGATTTGATTTTTTTTTAAAAATGGGTATATATATTCACGCGGATTCTCTATTAATAATTAAGAAAAGTAATCATAGTATAATAATTGTGATTTAAGATTACTTATTAAGATACATTATGATTAGGGTTGTTATGGTTATGTTTAAATCGGTCATTTGTCAAAATTAAAATCAAACCAACTCAAATTGATTTTTTCCTTTCTTAAAACCAAACCAAATCGAATAAAAGAAATAACCGTTGGTTTGGTTAATATCGATTTAGTTAGATTTTTTCAGTTTTTTGGGTTGGAAAGTATAAATGTATTAAAGAAATATGCATCTCGATATTATTCACAAATAAACTATTACACGAACAAAGTGATTCATTCATGTACCAAGTTTTAAAAACTAAAAAAACTCATTGTCAATAGATTAAAGTTGGTTCAAATATTCTTGAGATCTCAACATCTTATCAATAGATTTTTCAATAAAATTACACCTTATTGAGAAATTATTTTTTAAAAAACAACAAATATTTTATAGTCAAAACTAATCAATTACCATCTTCTTTAGCTTGAGCTTTAAATTATTCAATGTTGTGTTAGAAAATTTTATAAAGAACGGAGAAAACCTGATCTTTAAAGTAATAAATATTGAGGGATTTAGATTTAATTAATATTCAGACGAAAGTTTAAGTGTTAGACTTTAGAAAATAATAAAATTATAGTCTTAAGTTAATTAAAATTTAATAAAATACTTATATTTTATTTATAAATAATTGTAGAATTTATATATATCACTTTTGGTTTGGTTATTTTTTGCAGTTAATTTTTAATAAAGCCAAAACCAAATCAAATCATATAATATCGATTTTTTAAAATTTAACCAAATCAAATTAAAAATTAATTTTTTAATCAATTTAATTTAAATTACATTTTAATTTAATTTTATAACAATAAATGAACAACCCTAATTATGATAAAAGGAACAACATTAAGTTCTTCAAATGGATAGAGTTAAAAATCTTAGTGGTCTTAAAAACAATTCAAAGACACTTAAAATAAGTGCTGCTATACACGCATCAAATCTTGTCATTCAAATTCAAATCATACGAAGAAAAATGTATATATTTTTATATACAAAATAATATCCAATAACTATGCCACGAGTATACGTCACATAAATCCTTTAACATAAGATCGTGAAGGAAAGAAGATTACCATTGAGCGCTTGTTAAATTCGAATCATGAACTACACCCATGTGGGAGTGACGCTCCCAACAAGATTTACTCATATCTAGGCTCGAACTCGAAATTTTTGCTTGCTAAATTCGAATCATGAACTACACCCATTTGAGAGTGACGCTACCAACAAGATTTACTCATATCTAGGCTCGAACTCGAAACTTCTGCTTGCTAAATTTGAATCATGAACTACACCCATTTGGGAGTGACGCTCCCAACAAGATTTACTCATATCTAGACTCGAACTTGAAACTTCTGATTAAGAATGAAGCAGTTTCACTATCATACCACCATTGTGTAGTTATTCCTACATGCAATGCAATGATCCCTATACTCTATTAATATTAATTTAAATTAACAGAGTAATTTGTTTTTGTTGAAACTAAAGTAGTGACAAAAAATATTAGCATTGTTTTGATTTACAAAATTGGAAAGCATGTTAATTCTCTTGTATTGAGAACAGTATACATCAAAAACTCCTAGTGAAAGACAAATTCAGAAATGAAATAGAAGAAGGATGGCTCTCCTACTTACGTTCTTTTAAAACTAGTTAATCAAGAAAAAAAATAGGGATGAGATACAAATACCCCTAGACTGTGGCCGCAATTCTAGAGACACGTCTTAACTAAAATAAGATCATATTACCCCCTCAACTTATTTTTTAAAAAATTTTATACGTCTTTTGTCTTACGTGACACACTCAGTGACTCCACGTAATTGAGGCGTGTAGAGATATTTGAATGCCACATAAATCAAAAAGGTGCATAAAATTACAAAAAAGAAGTGGATTCAAAGGGTAATAGGACCTTAATTTAGTTAAGATGTATCTCTAGAATTTCGATCATAATCTAGAGGCTACTCGTACATTTTCCCAAAATATTACATGTTCTTTTTATTTGAGTAGAAATGACAAATATTTGCTTCAACTTTTAATTTCTGACCACATCTAAAACACATACAAGACAAAAAGGATTTACAGGATGGATGTATATGTCCAATGACTTCAACAACAACAACATAGATAGTGAAATCATACTAAGTGTGATCTATGCAGACCTTACCACTACCTCGCGAGGCTATGTCCAATGACTTCATGTAGAATAAATGCAGCAACACTGGAACTCATGCTACCACTGGATGCCTGTGATGCTGATCTTGTTGTGCACAACTAACAGAACTTTCCACAGCGAGGCCTTGAGCTCCGAAACAGAAGTACTGATTCATTAACTTCATGTTGAAGGAGCCATGTTTATGTGATAGTTTCGACTTTTCCCTACTGTTTGACATTTTTAAGCTAGAGGATCCTCCGCTTGCATTGCCAAAATCCAGTCTCTTCTCTTTGTTGACAACCACTGGAGATGACCAGGACGATTCAGAATAAGCGCTCGATGGTGATCCATAAGATGACTGTGGTGTCATTTGGATGACACCATGCATCAACCCCGCTGCATATTTCTTTTTGGTGGATGGACTTGGAAGACTGTTTTGGACAGGGAGCACTCTTTTGTTGTTTGGAAATGATGACATCCTCGAGAATCTTTGCCGAAGAGGAATTGGCTGTTGTCCGAAGCCAGAATACAGTTTGTAAGATTCTACAGACATATTGTCTTCTAAGCCTCTGGTTTCTTCTTTTCGTTCTTTCTTCCTTTTCCATCGTAGAAGAAACTTTAAGCGTCTAGCAGCACTGTTAACTGAGCTTAGCTTGTTTGATGAGTTCGACCCTGCAGCAGAATGGCAAGGGCTTGGTTCACCCCAGCACGAAGCAATTTCTGTGCTTCCACAATCACTATTGGCATCAAAAGCATTATCAATGCCAGCATACAGAAATATTTCAGCGTCGGGGATCCTAAAAGAGGCACCAGGACTACCTCCAATACCCTGCATCTTCAGGTGGGAAGCTAGGACAGTTCTTGTCATATGGTCTTGGCAATTCGAAATTCCTCCAGCTGAAATGAGGCGCTTAATCAATATCTCAGAAGATGCAGATTGCGGACGTAGCTTGAGGAGATCCAGTGGAGTATTTCCATCAGCATCACGGATATTTAGATTTATTGAAAATGCAGTCATAAGGAGTTCCACAACATCAGTCTGAATGTTCTCAATTACAGCCAAGTGAAGAGCAGTTCGACCATCATTGTTCCTGATGTTGATAATCTCTTCAATCTCTATAATTTTTCCCCGTACCAACTGTTTCATTAACTCCATTTGTCGATCCAGCCTGTGGAAACTTGGGGTCCGAAAGCCAGCTACAGCCATGTGAAGGAACGTGTCTCCGTAATTGTTTCTCAATGTGGTAGATGAAGGAGAGACAGATATAAGAACTTTCACCACTGCTAAGTAACCCCTATAAGCAGCTACATGCAGTGCAGTGTTTCCTTGGTTGTCTCTGGAGTTGATAAGGTCATACCTTTCCAGTAAGCTCTTAACAACCTGCAAAGTAGTAACTTGAATTAAGTTCAATTCAACCATCAAAAGTAACAAAACTCTGGCAGTTCTAGACAACATCAAATTAAAGCTAATGATAACGAGAAGGCAATGCTCAAACTAGACAGCTAACAGTCAGTGAAATATCAGCTACTCACTCAAAATAGCTAAACCAAGGAAACAATGCAAGTGCATGTTGATACCAAACCGGTGTTATAGTACTAAAAAAAGGGAGTATCTTGAACCGAAGAAGTCTTGCAAACTTGTTTAGATGCGTATCTTTAAGGAAGTGCTGACAGGGGATGTAAATGACCCCGTTTCAGTCACAGGGCAGATTATATCACAGCAGCAGCAAATAAAGGCGCAAATATGGTTGACAATCTTGAAATTTCTGAAAAATGTTCCATCTTTCTAAACTAACTTAAAAGGACAATTGGAAGCCCAACCTTATTGGATGAAAAGTATGTGTGTTATAACTATCATATTTTCTTTTCGGGGAAAAAAATGGGTTATCACTTTGAATTCTCATTTTGTGGAGTAGGACATTGCAGAGACTGTACAGTACAGACCAACTGCATGAAGAAACAAAGGTGACCAATGATAAACTGAGATCCCAAACTTTTGGACAACAAAGAGTTAAATAGTATCCTGTCAACCATCGGAAGAGGATAAAGAGCTTCGCTTGGTATACTGAAGTGAGAATTGCACACGATTCATAATGTCCCATGTTTCCACAATATCCTACAATATAACCTTAATAAGTCAGCTAGTGCTAGCCAAAGCAACAACTTTTTAGAGAGCTCTTAAGATTGGAACATGTCAATGATGAGTTCACTTTTTTCACTCCTTCAACGTTTTAATTTCTTCAAACAGTATGCATTGAACTAAGCAAAACACTGCTTATAGACACTTTAGTTTATAGTAAGATGATCAGAAAAGAGCTACATGGAGCCAGGTTCATTTAAAAGGCATACTCCATGCTTAACATCTGAGACATTCTTCGATTTGGTTTCTTCAGTACTTGAGATACAACAGAAAAGAAAATTATCCAAAATAATCTACTACTCATTAATTGGGATATGAACAGTTCATTTCTATGTGAATATGATCTACTACACATCAAACTGATAAATCACAAGTTTGACTTAAAAGTTCTTCATCTAATAAAGCACCTTCTAGAAATGGTAACAGCTAGAAGGACACAGGAATTAGAGGCTTCTTCAATACAAATACATAAACAGTGGGGGTGAGAAAAAAAAAAGGAGAAATAACAAATGTACAATAATTGAAGCAAGACTCAAACACAATTTGACACTCTATGGTCGGCTACATAAATCCTCTACATCTATCCAGGTCTATTTGAGTCACACTCATTCCAAAGAACAACAACATCGACAGCGCTTCAAATCCAAGCAAGTTAGTGTCGGCTATATAAATCCTCACTATCCCTGACACTCCGCTTGAGCTCAAGATTATCCACCGTATCAGTCTCTATCATTCCAACAGTCAGTAATACTTCTGTAAATAGAAAATTTTCAAGATTAAAGATACAGAAAGGCAAACTGTAGAGCTCACCTCAACCTGTCCTCTACCAGAAGCAGAATGCAAGAGAGTAGATCCTTGAGCATCTCTATAAACCAAAACATCAGAGCAATTTCCAAGAATCTCTCTCAACATCTCCACATTTCCCCCTCTAGCAGCAGAATGAACTGCCCTATTCATCAACTCCAACTGAAAAGTGGAAGAAACCTCTTCTGCTGATTCCCCTTTACTACTCTCAAGCAACAGCCTAAAAACTTGAGAATTTTTACTCCTAGCAGCTGCATAAAACATATCAGTCACACCATACTCACCTTCACCAAACACCAAAAAAGGATCTCTTCCCAATAACTGTTTAACAAACTCCACATCCCCAGCTGAAGCAGCAGTATAAAGAAGCCAACCACCATATCCAGCTCTAATCAAAGAATTATGTCCTTTCTTTGTTTCACCTTCAAGGAGAAGTTTCTTAGCAACCTCAGACCTACATTTTGCAACATCATCAAACTGTTCTTCATCATCCCAAACACTCTCAAGCCTTCTTATTCTACGTAAAGATGTAAGTTTTATGAGTAAATTAGTGTCTAAGTGAAGTAACTCCCTCACTAGATCATAATGACCATTTGCTGCTGCCCAATCAATAGGAGAAGCAAACCACCATTGATCCCCTGTACTTTCCCATCTCAGAGGAAAATAACTTGGAGGCATTTTGTAAACAAAGTAAAAAACTCAACTTTCAACTCTTAACAAACCAAGAAAACCAAAAAAATCCAAACTTTATGACAATCAAGCAAACCCCATTTCAAGACTTTCAGGAAAATTCAAGAAAATCACATAAATCACACAGTTGGGTAAATTACAGAAAGTATAAAAAGAAAAAAGACTAAAGGGGCATCTTACAGAAAGAGAATAATAATCATGCACAAAAAGAGATGTGAATATTGGGATCTAAAGTTTAGAATTTTTTCAAGAAATTGTGAAACTAGAGAGAAAAAAGGTGCCAGCTTTATGGTCTGTTTGTAGATAATAACAAAAGGAACAAAGCCACATGATTTTTTATGGGGTCAGTGGATCACACAAGAAAAAAAAGATAAATTTTGGAGAAGAGAAAGGAAATACAGAGGAACTTTCAGTAGTATTTTTATAAAGATTCTTATGAGACATAATTAATAGAATAGTACTAAAATCATTTGTAACATGACAATTGACAGGCATTCATAATGCTATCAATCGATCGAGTCATAAGTATTTTTTATTTTTAATTAAAAATTTTGAATTTAAATTTAAGTATGTGAAATATAGAGTTGTTTTTGTTAAAGAATTTTTTTTCAAGATGTAAACTAGATGTAATCATATTTCAATATAAATATTGAATATTAAAAGGAAAATATTTAATTGAATTTTAATATGAATATTTTTTTTTTAATTTGAGATGTCGAGTTTGTGTCTGAGTATCTGAAATATAGAGTCATCTTTTATTAAATAATACTTTTTTTTTCAAGTCGCAAATTAAATATAATCATACTTTAATATGAATATTGAATATTAAAGAGAAAGTATTTAAATCAAATTTTTATATGAATATTTAATATCCAAAGGGGAAAACAAATAATGTTACGTGCAATGTTTATTGGGATTTCTATATTTGTCTTTCTTTTTTGTGGATATAAATTTCCTTTATCTAAGTGCCACAATTGGAACAAGTCAAAGCTTCTTCTTATATAGTTTTTATTTTATAATAAATATGGTATATATCATTTTCCCTGTCAATTTCAATCGTTGGACAAATTAATGTTATTCCACAATATATGATATTTTAGGAAAATAATAAGTATTCATTTTTTTTAAATTTATTATTCACATTATTTTAATTTATTTATCTGATTTTAATTTGATATAGAATTTAAGAAAATATATAAGATTGATTCTTGATTCTTGTGTATTTGAACTAAATATATGCAGAATATATCTAAATATTTTTTACTTTTGTTATCTTAAGCAATTTACTTATATTTAAAAGAATATTTTTTTGACAACTTTTTATCTTCCGTTTAAGGTTTATAAGATTCAGAAAAGAAAAAATCTTAAACATTAATTTATTAAGTTAAAGCTAGACATACAAATTAAAACGGTGAAAAACTATATATGAATCAGAAGGAGTAATTTAATATGATTTTAATACATTAAAATACAATCAAATCTCTCTTTTTAACGTATATTCTCTATGATAATAGAATACTACACATTCAAATTTTATAGGAATTATTCTTTCATATTATTTTATGTTAATATTAGTATAATATATTTACGAGTCAAACCATATGGCATTTTTCTTGATGAATTGTTCAAAAAAAATACTAAATTTTAGTAATATTTTTTGCTTCATGCCGTGTAATGCTATATATAAGTTGTCTACAATTATAAATAATATTGCATGATTCGATATTAACTAAGTTGACATTAACTCTTTCGTCTTCAACGAAAAAATTCAATATTTTTATATAATTTGAATTATTTATAGTTAGTTTACAAGTTTGAATCATAACAACCTTTTGGTACATCCTCTTATAATTATATAAAAAATAACAAAAAAATAAAATAAAATCCAATTAGGCAATTACTCATGATCTCATATATATGTGTGGAGTGTTATGTTTTTAGACTTATTCAAAATTGTGAAATTCAGATTTAACTAAAAATATACATAGTTTTATTTCTTTTTTCACGTATCTTTTTTTTTGGGTGGTTTATAATATTTATCCAATACCAAAATTGAAGGTCAATAATTAGTGGTGGTAAATTCACAAATTCAATCTTATCGTAAGTATCTCCACTCTTTTCTTTTCTCATCTTATTCTCATTCCAAAAATAAATAAATATATATTTTATGGCTCAATTATGTAAAAGAAAAATATTTTTGGCACTATCTGTCATGGAAAATATACCTATATATATATATATATATATATTAATTTGAGAAATAAAGATAGATTATCTATCACAAAAATTTAAATTAATTGATAAGTATAATTTTCTCACAATAAATTTAAGGGAAAAAGTTATTATATATTTTTTAATATTTGTTATTTAGTTCTAATATACTTTTTGATATGTCAGTCACATATGTATGTCCTATAAGAAATCCGTAGAGATATTTGATCGTTCTCATATGTATTTTTTGATTCGATGCTAATTTAAATTTATTATTTTAATGTTCAATTTTTTCACTAATTTTTTTAATAGAAATTATTATAGATACCCAGAGCCAAAAAAATAGTTTTAAATGTTTTCTTAATTATTTTTTTCATTAAGGCTTCTGATTTTTTTTTCTTTTATTTTCACACCGAAGAAAAAAAAAGAAAAAAGTTGAATAAGGATAAGAAACTCAAATAATCAAAAAATAATTCATGTGTAAAAAAAGATTAAAGGATTACACATATTCCTACGTGAAATTTTTAAATAAAAAATCAAAAAGATAATTAAAATATATTTTTTTTCACCCTCTCAAATGAAAAATGACATATATAAGTCAGTTTTATAACGTATATATAAGTCAATTTTGTAATGATGTGGATATATGTGAGTTACTTGTATGATGAAAATTTTTTAACTCAAATAACAAAATTAAAGGGTACATCTGATCATTTTTCATAAATTATTTTCAAAATGTAATAAATATTCGCAATACATTTTTTCTCTCTTGCTTTATGATTTTACTTTTCCCATTTTTCATTTGGCAGTCCTCAATTAATGAAAATCATGTGTTTAGTTCTCCCTTCCTCATTTAATCATTTATTAATATTATATAATTAATTATCATTAATCATTAATAGAAGCATGAAAAGAACTGTCCTGTTCAAACTTATATTGAGATCAAGATCAATTATTTCTTAAAACAGTATCTTTATTTGGACATATTCGTTCACACAGTTTTATCTTTTGTTACAGAAACGAATATTTATTTTAGACTAAAGTCAGACAAGACAGATATAACAATATAATAATAATGATTTAAATAAATGCCCCACCGACAACTACTCTTTACTTTCAACACTTTTTTTAGTCATGTATTCACTATGCAATATTTAACCATGCTCTTTAATAGAATCAATTTCAAGCATGAAAAGAGGGATAACAAATTAATTTATATGGATTTTTCGATAAGATTATAAAATGGAATAATTATATAGAATGACAAGCTAATAATATAAAATAAATACAATAGCTATCGTTTGATTTATTTGTGTACTATAGCAAAATGTTTGTCAGTCCCTCTCTTCCTCATATTCTCGCTCGCCTCTCTCGCTTTATACAATAGAATTGTATAAATTGTGTTTCTATTTGTATAAAGCGAAAGAAAATTGTATATACACATGCAAATACATATATCTCCATCCTATCTTGCTCTCTTTCTCGTTTTATACAAATTCAAATTGTATATTATTTCTCTCTTTCTCGTATTATACAATTCGATTCAATTGTATATTCCCTGCCCAAGTCTCTTTTATTTTTTTCTCTTTCTCGTATTATACAATTCGATTCAATTGTATATTCCCTGTCCAAGTCTCTTTTGTTTTTTTCTCTTTCTCGTTTTATACAAATTCAAATTGTATATAATCATCATATACACTTATAATTATACAATACAACAAGGAATCAATATCATAAACAGATGCCAATCTTTGTCGTTGAGAATTTCTAAAAAAAAGTTTTAGTATCATAATGTACCTTCTATTCAATGTTCACCTTCTTCTCTTTTCCCATCACCTCTTGCAATTTCTCCTTCAATTCTTTCTCCTCCTCTAGAAAAATAGGTTGGGTAAAGTAAACAAAAAAATATAAGAATCACATATCTACTACAAGGAAATAACAAACTAGGACAACCAGATAAAGTAACATATACATATTACTGCCAGCAATTAAAATTTTGTATCGATACAGCAGTTAACCAACCCGAGTCCTTAAAGTAGTACTCAAAGCATCATTCATTACATTATGCAGAATATTCTTTCTCGTTTTATACAATTCAATTCAATTGTATATTCCCTGTCCAAGTCTCTTTTGCCTTTCTCTCTTTCTCGTTTTATACAAATTCAAATTGTATATAATTTATCTCTTTCTCGTTTTATACAATTCGATTCAATTTTATATGTATAGCGAATTATACATATATATGTTTGCTATGGAGCGCAATTATGCAAATTTTGTTATAACATACAAATATGAATTTTGTGTTTGCTATATCTGAAAGTTGCCCATATAAAATTATCACAATCAACACATTACTGTAAAATTGAAGAAAATAAATACAAAACCTATTCTGCTAATTTTTCTCTTTTTGATAATCTCAAAATATGATACTCTCATCATCCACAATTATTTGTTAGAGTAAGATCATGCACTCTCCTCAAAAAAAATTTAATACAAGGTATAATTTGACTAATATAGCCCTACTATATCAAGAATATAAAAAATCTACGTAACTTTTCAATTGAACAAAATAGAGTAACTATTAAGGACATAATTGAATATCTATTTTTAGTATACCTGCAAAACAATCGTGAACGGAGAAAGTACAATCTATTTCTTTTATTATTTATTGGAAAAGTAAGCAGAACATGGCAAATGGCCCAACTAAACAAAGTGTTGGCCGGTATTTGGGGGTGAGTTTAATATAAAATCTAATTAGATATGATATCAAAGATACAAATATTTTGGGACCTAGTTTGACTTTCATTTATATTAAAAGATATTTTCAAGTGCGTGTGTTCTATTTAATATTTTAAGTTTTTAGATGAAATGATCACAAATTTCAATAATTTATTTTAGTAAATCAAAGGGAATTAGTTTTTTCCAGTTATACCCTTATGACCTTGTAATTAAGTTAAAGTAATTATTTCTCAAACTACGTGTAATATTTGTAGTCAAAACTTGAGAATTTTCAAAGTAGAATTAATAAGAATAATTAGTTAACTTATTCCTTCTTTAAGGGGAGGTTTTGGAACTTGTCACCTAAATTAAGTCATAAATGTTAGTATGGATATAAAACATACAACTAATCACAAAATAAATATTTTAAAGTTAAATTGTGACTAAATATAAAATATTTTAAACGGACTAAAAAAAGTTATATAAATTGGGATTTTCTTTAATATGTAAACATTATTATTTTTTAAAAGGTTAGTACGTCTATAATGTAAACCAGTAGTTCAACTATCTAACTACTACGACTACTACTACTCATTATCTGGGTTTTGTTACAAAAATAATAAATAATAGGTGTTTCAAATAGCGTGTTGTAATTTTGACAGATGAAATATATCACAAGTAACATCTTTGGTACTGTATATCAAGTTTTTAAATATTTTATTAAAAAAAAAATTATGAGTTTTGTATAACGGATTATGGTTTGGGCTAAATATTTATAATGTAAGTTCTGAACCGTATTTTTACAATACAAGTCACATAATCGTAAATATTTCGCTATACTAATCACAAAATTTCAGACAAACGACACTATTATAACAAGATTTAACTGCATATATTGATCATTAGATCCAGCCAATAAACGCAAGACAATCATAACGATTCAAAAAATGTTTAGATTAAATGTTGAGACTCCCAGATTTAACATTTTTATATTTTCTAAATTTCCTTGTCCCCAGGCTAGTTATAGACATTGAAAGATTCTTAAGCAATTTTGTTGCAAAATTATAGTCATGAATGTTGATTGTTAAACGCATGATTCCTCAAACTTGAGCTAAACGCAATCAAATGAACTAGTGCCAATATGTAATGCACCAAACCAAAATTTGATTTGTCCGAGCCTTATAAGGAGACAACCTATCTTATAAATTATTAATATAGACTTTTTCATTCTTCAACACTCTACCTCACATTCAGAGTTGAACATTTGGCATTTGGGCGCTCAACATCGGGTTAGATGGATTCTGTTCTGATATCATGTAAAATTTAGATTTTGAACCTAACTCACACTTCAAAAACTAGCTCAAAAATAGAAAGATTGTTTAAGCCTTGTTAAAGAGAGACCGGCCATCTCATTAACCACCAGTATGAGACACTTTCATTCTTCAACAGTTTTGAAGTTGAAAGATAAAGATGGGAATGAAATAAAGTAGATATCTGAAAAATGTTTTGGAAACTAGCATTAGATTCCAACACAAGCATTTCTTGGATGAAGATATTTAGGTGGTGGAAAATATATGATACCAGATAGAATAGGACAGATCAATTAAAAAAAAATTCTCTCAATATGCTAAAGAATGCAATATAAAGTCTTTGTCAAATGTAATTATTTTTAGTTTCACATAACTGTGTTCACACACTTATCAATATTCACATTTTTGCAACACTCATCTTTGAGTTAAAGGTTTCAAGATTCATCCTCATAAAAGAACTATTCACAAAAATGTGCCTCCAACTTTATATCATACAAAATAGTTAAATATGAATATAAGGATTGGACATTACTTTTTCTTTATATAATAATGCTAGTTGAACTACTGTTATGCAAATAGCCCCACATAATTGTAGGTTGCATGCTGTCTAAAATAGTTTGTGAAGCATGGTCCCAAAGCTTTTTTTTTGGATCACGGGAAGTAGGAACAGTTTTACTGACATTTAACTTTACTCAGTATCTTCCTTGTCACGTGGTGCTGCATCCCAACAAACACATGCATATCTATAAGTAGTGACAAAGAGGCATGTGGCCTAGTCGTAAATGAAGTGGATGAAAATCACGGTAGATCAGGGTTCAAATTTCAACAGAGACGAATATGGCATGTAGTTATAGCCATCTACCCAAGCCTTAGTGGGACATAACAACTATCCGATCGAATAGGCAATCTAGTAAGTTAGCCCAAAACACCACGATTATGCCAAAACAGAAAAAAGAAATTTGCAATTTCAAGAATTTCAAGATCATCATCCAAGTGTTTTATATACTCCATTGCACATAAACCAAATCTGCATTTATTTGCAGCAATTTTATCCTTCTCAAGAAATGTATAAAGTAGTAAGTGTACCAGTTCTTTATTGCAGACTGAAGAAGAGCAAATTTCACTGCGAGTGAGTAACTCAAGCGTAGGGGGCAATGGACAATCCACCAATGACATATATCATCTGGAAAAGGGTTAATCTGCTAAGCATCCACTTGGAATTTCAATAATCTTAAAATTAAGTATATATCTAGACATTCTCAATATCACTCAACTTCACAAGCCTACATAAAGAAAAGAAAAACTTGGATTGTGAGCAATGAACTAGAACCTGGCATGGAGCTTTGTAACATTAGCCTAGGCAGTTAGTCTTTTGAAGCACCAGTGGACTCCTGTGAACTGCTCCAACAGTGGCCTTGAGAGCCGAAAGATAATCCTGGTGTATTCAGCAGCTAAGCAACATGATAATACTTGAGCAGAAGTGTGTGATGTAATGTAACTATTTATATCTATCAATGTCATCACCCCTGAAGGAATAACAGATATTACAAATTACAGATACTGTAATTTATTTTTCCCGCTAAAGTTATGTTTGAGGGACTTTGAGAGGTTAATCACCTGATACTCACTTTATCGATATTTAAACAAGATTCAGACACAAATTAAAGGTCAGTTACGATGAATCATAGAAAACTCTATTCAGGTTATTTATTACATCAAGAAGTCTTTCTTATTACTGACGCAATGGATTGCTATTTGAAAATTCTTTCAGCATAAAATAGCTACTTTAAGAACATGAACTATATATGAGTTAGGGTTTTAAGAATAAACACTGTACATATCCTGCATGTTTCATGTTCCGCTGGCAGATATATGAAATACTCTTTTGAAGTAGCTGCTCAACTTGTTGTATTTCTTGATGTCAGTTTGTGATTCTGTACTACACAATGCCACATTAACATTGGCAGATTGAATTGGTCATTCCTTCCTTTTAGAGGATTTAAACTAGATGTACTATCACATGTGCATGCTTTTAGGTTAACCCCCTTGGATGATCTTCGCAAGAATTCTGCCACCAGATTTGAAAATGCAGAAGAACTGTTCTTCAATAACTGGTTAGAAGTATCAAACTTGAGAATTTTTTCAGCATCAAACAAGACAGATTTTATCAGGCAATAGAATCCATTGTTTGCACAATATTCTGCCACTACTAATGACATGCAGTTGTATACAAGTTGCTGATATGTCAATCATTCGAACTGTTAACTAATGTTATGCAGTTTTTTTTTGTGAGTGCGCTTGAGGTGCTATCGTGCTATTGCTAGGTCATGTATCTTTACCTTCAACAAGAACTAAAACAAGATCACTATCAATGACGGTCGATATCTTATGTGCAACTGTTTTGACTATACATCCATTTGTTTCTTCTCTTATAGTTTTCTGAATGACATTGTCCGTCTCTGTATCCACTGAAGCAGTAGCTTCATCAAGTACCAATATTCGCCTTTTCAGTAGCAACACCCTA
The DNA here is from genome assembly GCF_001406875.1 of Solanum pennellii. NCBI lineage: Eukaryota > Viridiplantae > Streptophyta > Magnoliopsida > Solanales > Solanaceae > Solanum > Solanum pennellii. The sequence continues at coordinate 8,960,081 of NC_028641.1, read as the reverse complement.
GTAGGCACACAATCTGCCTTTGACACACACTCAAGTTTTCTCCGTCTTCTGCGACTGCAACATAAAATTCTTGATCATTAATTTGAAGATCATTGTTCCCTTTCCAAATATTGTGTATTTTGAAAAAAAGGTGGGTCCAGACAACAGAATCTAGTATTTGTACCTGGTGCATCAAGAAGCCTCTTAGATCCTACTTACAATATCAGCTAAATGACATTTTTGCAAGACCTGAAATATGAAATCATTCTTATAGTAAGTTACAAAGTCATGTGAGATTGCTCAAAATACAAAATAGTATATCTTATAGTAAGTAAAAAGATCGCAAAATGTTTTGAGGTTGGAAACAATGTTTGAAGAAAAAGACGCTCAAAGGAATAAGTACATAAATTTCTTCAATAATTGAATTATTTATAATGTTTTCACTTGTTAAACCTAAACCTAGTCTAACCTAAACCTAATCTCACCGGAATACTTGGGATGGCCATGACAGCAGGCAGCTCGCTACAACCAGTGGCTGGTTTTCCTTCCATAAACAATTACATAGCAGCCCTTCATAATACTACAAACCCAGAAAAATTAGAACCCATTGTGCTAAAACCTATCAAGTATTTGCACGGAGAACCCACCATCACATGGACAAAGAAAGAATTTGATCGATTTTGTATGAAGCAAAATTTACAATATGCAGTGGTGGCAAAATTCTCATACGATAGACCTGACTTTCAGTCGCTGAGGAAGAATATGTCAACACAGTTGGAGATCAAAGGAGCATGCAACATCAGATATCTTGAAGATCGTCTTGATTAGATTAACTTTAATAGAAGACTATGCTGCATTAACGTCTAGAGCGTGGGAGTTACATGTTCAAAATAGGTATTTTCCTATAAGATTCCTGAAGTGGGATCCGTGGTTTAATATGATCACTTTCCAAAATATTGTACTCATTGTAGGAGTTACATGTTCAAAATAGGTATTTTCCTATAAGATTCCTGAAGTGGGATCCGTGGTTTAACATGATCACTTTCCAAAATATTGTAATCATTGTAGACTACAGGGTCATGATATGACAGGGTGTTGGAGTATTCACTCTGAATTTAGACCAAAGAAGGAGAGTAAAGAGACAAAGGAGAATAAAGTACAGAATGGAAACAAGGCTAATGCAGGTGGGCAACAACTTAATACACCTCCAAAAGATAAAGGGAAAGAAAAGAAAGTTGAGGAACCAAAACAGCCACCAACATAGACCATGAAAATTGGCAGAACCGGAGGTTTGAGCAAAAGCAATGGCGGGTGATACAATATAAAAAGAATAGAGATAACAACAGTAAATATATTCATGGGGAAAGGGTACAAAAGAATAGGCAAAACACAGATAACCATGACAATGAATAAATCAGGAGAAGGTTCGACATAGCTTAAGAAAAAATTAGAAGCATCCAATACAAAATAAGAACTATGACTCCTGCAAAGTATATTTTCAGCTGATACTTGTTTAATGTGTAGTATTAGAGTCTTCGGGTGCTCATTCTATTGAACAAAAATTAGTTGAACAAAGTATATGTAAAAAGACACAAAGGAAAATGGATGGCGTACATCTAAAATCGAAGCTACAAGGAATGGAACAACAAATAAAAGGAAATCTAGTTTCAACTTACCAGGATGAGGTCAGAGGCATCTAAAAATTCCAACTGGTCAGTGGCATAAACAACTGGTTTTTCATGTAGAAGTTGGATTAAGCGTTTCTGTAATATGATAGTGGTTGTTGCACATCAATAATAGCAACAAGATTACTGAAATGAATTCTACAAAAGTAGGATGCAGTACTTGCCTTGAACATATGAGCTCCAGTTTGTGCACCAACAGCAAGGGTCATCTAGCAGGTAAATGTCTGATCACTATGAATAGCTCAGGCCAACTGAGTTCTTTGTTTTTGTCCACCACTTACGTTCATTCTTACTCCTACCAAATTTAGATCTCCGTTAACCCACATCTCAATGTCACGCTTCAACGCACATTGTTCCAAGAACTATGTACCAAACCAGAGCAATCACTGCAACCACTAATCCAAGATTTCAGTGTTATGCCAGATCAAGAATCAACATTTCAAATTCAACAATCTGTTGAAAGCTGCAGGCACGCAAGAACAGAAACTTGTTACTTGGTATATGAATCATCAAATTAGTTCCCATGAAATGTTCATGCAGCCTTCATTTTCTTCATGAACAATTCAATCTTATCGGCAGCCGCATACATATTCTTTTGTTTAATTTCCTGCAGCAGAACACTGCATGTCTTGTATCGAGGAGTAATCTCTTGGCGGACCATATCCTCAAAAATAAGATACGCCCATTCACATTTATTTGCTCTGCATAAACCATGGATAATAAGTGCATAACTTGACAGGTCAAGACTTAGATGATGCTTATTGACAATGTCATTCAACAATTTTTTCAGGAACTCATCCGTCTTTTCAACTTTAAAGGCCAACTTGAGAAGCGGAAAGTATGACTGTACTTCAGGTTTACAAAATGGTGAACTTTCCAGCTCCCTTAAAAATTCTTCCGCACTTTCCTCTTGCAAATGATGGCAAAACATGGCAATTATAGTATTGTAAGTCGATGTATTGGGTTGAACACCATTTCTGGGCATTTCAACCTTCAAAACACGAGTAGCTTCTTGTAGTCGGTGTGACATGCCTAAAGTATGAATCAGAGCATTGTAAAAAAGTGTATCAGGTTTACAGCCAATTGATTTCATCCTCTCAGTAATCTTAAGGGCTTCCTCAAATGCCCCAGACTTTGTCAAGAAACACATGATGGTGGTGAAAGTAACAACATTTGGTACACATCCTTCTCCTTGCATTTCATCAAGTAGCTCATAGACCTTCTGGAAGTTAAATTGTTGGCAGTATGACTTGATGATGGTTGAGTAGCTGATGATGCAAGGAGAACAACCTCTGCCTTTCATCTCCTGAATTGTCCAGTACGCTTCTTCTACCCGATTAACTTTGCACCAACCATGAATAAAAATGTTAAATGTGTTCGCATTTGGTGGGATATGCAACTTGAGCTCGTAGAAGATTTCACGCGCCTGTTGGACTCTATTTTCTTTGCACAGAGTGTCAAATAACAAATTCATTGACTCTGTATTCTTCTTCAAACCAAATTTTCCCAACTCATCAAATGTCCTCACTGCTTCTTTCCATTCTCGTGCACCTGCAAACCTTCTCATAACTTTTGCTATTGTATTAAGAGAAATAAGATGGTCTGCATGCATTTCATCTAACAATGAACGCATCTTTTCCATTTTCTTCATCTTTCCCAGTATATCCACCAACTTATCATACAATTCCGGTGAGGGCTTGTAGTTGGGACGTGATTGTGCCCATCTAAAAGCACCAAGTGCAGACTTCCAATCATCGTTGAATCGATAAAGAACCCTATTAACAAAGTTGTCAGTGATCTGTAAGGAATCACAAGCCGGGTCAGAAAGCAAAGATTGGAGAACCTCATCTTCACTAGTTCCAGGACTTATTCTATCAAGTACAATATTAACATCAGCATCACTTTCCAAGTTCACACATTTCTGCTGCTCACCAGGAGTTCTATCACCAACAAACTGAGGACTTTCACAACAAAAATCACTAGACAAGGTGGAAAATTGGTTAAACCAACTTGTACAGGCTACATTGGAACTGTTACAAACCCGAAATGGGTGAAAAATCGAAAAGTGTGTAGAGGTTAGTTTTCTAATATAGAAGTTCATGAGACTAGTATCAGTACCACACAACAATAACAACTATGACTTAAACCCAAACTAGTTGGTGCCGACCAATAACAAATACGGCATGTAAGTATTTATCGTTCCTGCATTTACACATTGTAAATAATAAAATCAGCACTTCAACAGTTATACTAATAGCAAAGGAGATAAAATTATTAGAACTTAGAAGAAAATAAACATATTTTAGCATCATTTCTTTCCAAATTTAAGACCTAATTCAATTGAACTGGATTTTCCATAAAATTTCAGCACATGCCTTAGAATGAACTTGAAATAAGAAATCCAGAGAGGATGATTACACTGATTTGCTGTTTCTCGAATCAAAACAAACTGAACCTAATTAAGAAGTGATAAAAAAACAAAACGGAGGATATTTTCCGGCGAATTACCTGTGGTTCCAATCCTTTCGCCGGATGTTTAGCAACTTTGCATCGGGAATTGCTGCAGTTTTTGGTAGGTTAAACTACCACCGGATCTTCTTGGGCCCTTTTCTTCATTTTCTCTCTCTTCTTTGAACAACCCAAATTTCATACGGCCCATTTACGTCTTGATAATTTGCATAAATGTTCATTTTTTGGCTGGTCTATAGTTTTTGTCCTTAAAATTGATGGTTTTTGATTTGGCAACTTTCACATATAGCAAATAAAAAATTTATATTTGTATGCTATAGCAAAATTTGTATAATTGCGCTCCATAACAAACATAAAAATTGTATAATTGACTATACATATACAGTTGAAGCAAATTGTATAAAACGAAGTGTATAAAACAAGAAAGGGAAAGACACTTGGGCAGAGAACTGTATAAAAACGAAGTGTATAAAACGAATTGTATTATTATAAGTGTATAGAACGATTATATACAATTTGAATTTGTATAAAATGAGAAAGAGAGAAAGACAAAAGAGACTTGACAAGGAATATACAATTGAATCGAATTGTATAAAACGAGAAAGAGAGAAATTAGATACAATTTGAAAATTATATAAAACGAGAAAGAGAGAAAGGCAAAAGAAACTGGGCAGGGGGGTATTTTATTGTATAATTATAAGTGTATACTACGAAAATATATGTACTTGCATGTGTATATACAATTTTCTCACGCTTTATACAAACAGAAACACAAATTATACATTTCGCTTCTGTTTGTATAAGTGAGAAAGGCGAGGGTGGCGAGCGAGATTTGGGAGAGTGGCGAGCGAGATCTGGAAGAGGGGAGAGAGAGGAACAAAAATATATGTATTTATACAATTTTCTCTGTTTTATACAATTAGAAACAATTTTTATACACTTGTGTTTGTATAAAAAGTGAGGAAGCGAGCGAGAGATTGGAGGAGAGTGGCGAACGAGATATTTGGGAGAGAGGCAGCTAACAACTTTTTGCAAACGTTTGCTATGGAACACAATTAAATCAAACCCTAGCTACTCCATCTATTTTAGGTTATTAGTTTGCTATTATATACAATTTTCCCTTTTAATTTTCATTCTTCAAAATTAAGACATAAGTTTAGTCTTTAATTTTCATTCTTCAAATAGTAATACAAGTTATGCCCCACAATATGTATGAGTTAATACCCAAAATATAATAATTATGTAGGTTGACAAAAGGAGTTAAGTTTTGGGCACAAGTTATACCTAAAGACATAAATTTAGTGGCATAACTTAAGTGATACAAGTTATGTCATAGGGGCAAAAGTTTAATGATACAAATTATGCATATAAATTCAGTAGCACAAGTTATGTCACATAATATAAGTTCAAGATAATTTTTTTCTGAAAATTTTACCCTTTGATTCAAATACTATAGAACTTATTCTCAATGCAACATTCTCTAAAAGCTTTTCTCTTGCAATATTAGTTTTGTCCAATAAAATTAGGCTATAATTAAAGATATTGACTCATAAATTTTAAATAAGTAGTAAGAGAAAAAAAATAATGAAAAAAATAACAATTTCATGAATAAAAATTAAAGATTACCTCTAAAATTGGGACAATTCTTTCAAATTCTCTGTTTGGATTATTGTTACCCAATGTTTCATAATATATTGTATTATATAGTATGATAGATACAATGTTTGACTAGGCATATTATTTCTTTCTGTTTAATAACATTTTTATTGTTTGGTTTAACTATATCATACTGAATTGTAATCTATATATTTACACAAGTATTCTTAATTATTCTAGGGCAGGAGAAATTAAATAATATAGGGTAAAAGATAAAATAGTGTTATGAAATATTAAGTAAGAATATAATTGAAAAAAGAAATTAAATAAAGAAGGGAATGCCCAAATCGGGTGTTCCATAAAATGAAAGTTTTCATTGATATGCAACAACAAAAATCAGCAATACAATACAATACATTTTAAGTAACAATTAAAATAAATTTTTTGTATATAATAAAAATACAATACAATATAACGGATAACAATGAGTCAATGATCCAAACACAAAATTTAACTAGCCAAGCGAAGACTGCAACTCAAGGATAACAAAAGGCAAAAAAATTGATAACTGATAGTCTGATACTGAAAAAAGGGAAGTTTGATGCATTCATGACAAAAGTTGATAGTAAGCAAACAGCACAAAATTCCTCAAAGATAAACATTGTTCTTCTCTGGTTATTCCATTACCACTTAAACAAGAAAAACACTCCCGATTCAGAAAACTAATACTCCAATGATTCAATTAAAAATTAAATAGGTTGACGGTTACTCCAAGCATCAAAGCCTCGAGCAACGGAAGCCATATGGCAGATCAAGTCAATCACACAGGAGCTGCACAAACAAACATATACAGATTTTGTGTTAAACATACAACCATTGGCATTTGCTAAGGAAGGTTCAGAAGTGTAAAGGGAAGTTAAAAGCACAGAACATTGCCTGTAACCTCATTCATTGACATACCATGTCACAACCTTCACAAAGTTCTTTCTAAAAAGCAATTCCAGCCTTGGCATGGGAAATGCTTGACCTACATCAAAAGTTACATTTCACATTAAACTGAATGCAATTCAAGACCCTTTCTGAGTGAACTAATATATTACCTGCTGTCACCAACAAAGTCTTTGGAAATCACATCATCTTCAGTGTATCCCAAGATACCCTTCAACTTACCTTCTGATTCCTTCTTATGACCAAAAACACACAAGTAGTTAGTGTTGCTGCACAAGGACCAACAAAAACCAACACGGAGTGATCAAACAGAAACTTACTTGATTGCAGCCTTGATGTCATCATATGAGGCATCTTTCTCTAGTCTTACAGTAAGGTCGACAAGAGAAACATCACCAGTTGGAACTCTGAAGACTATTCCATCAATTTGCCATTAATATATAGGAGCACTTTTCCAGCAACCTATATTATAATAAATAAAACTCAATCAAGATAATACAAAGTACAAAGTCTAATAGCAGATGCAGTAACCCTCAAACTCCAACGAGAATAGAATGAATAGCTATGCAACAGTAATGGGTTTCGCTTTGGAGAATTTAAGACTAAAAACTTAAGAGACAATCAACAAGAAGATTTTCAAGTTATCAAAGATTTAACAAGCCCTTATAAACATCATATCTATGCCATTACTGAAAGATCTGATTTTGAAAATGAGCAATCATACTACAGTAATGAAACTCGTATCCAATAACTACCTTGGCTGCACCAGTGCTGCTGGGGATGATGTTGAATAAAGCAACTCTTCCACCTATCTAGTCCTTCATGGATAGACCGTCAACTTTTATCTGGGTGGTTGAGTAACAAAACATTACAGAAGGTTAATAACTAGATATAAAATTCAAACACACCCAAATCTCACAGTAACTATGAAACACTCACCAGTCATCGCGTGGAAGGGGTCATGAGATCCTCCACAATGCCAAATCTATCATTGATGACCTTAGCCAAATGTGCAAGACAGTTGGTAATGCAACAAGCATTGGAGGCAATATGCTGGCAAGTTGGCCCAAAATACCATGATTATGCCAAGACATAAAATGAAGTTTGCAACTTCAAGAATTCCAAGATCGTCATGCAAGTGTTTTGGATTCTCCACTGCGCATACACCAAATCTGCAGTTATTTGAAGCCATTTTATCCTTCTCAAGAAATGCATATAATAGTAAATGTTCCAGTTCTTTATTGCAATCTGAAGAAGGGCAACAGTTGGTGAGGTAATTTCAGTTCTAGTGAGTGCAACTTCAGCCTAGAGGACAATGGACAATCCATCAATGCCACATATCAAGACTTAGATGATGCTTATTGACAATGTCATTCAACATTTTTTTAAAGAAATTCATCCGTATTTCCAACTTTAAAGGACAATTTGAGAAGCGGAAAGTATTTCTATACATCAGGTTTACAAAATATTGTTAGTCGACGTATTGGGTTGAACACCATTTCTGGGCATTTCAACCTTCAAAACATGAGTAGCTTCTTGTAGTTGGTGTGACATGCCTAAAGTATGAATCAGAACATTGTAAAAAAGTGTATCAGGTTTACAGCCAATTGATTTCATCCTCTCAGCAATATTAAGGCCTTCCTCAAATGCCCCTGATTTTGTCAAGAAACACATGATGGTGGTGAAAGTAACAACATTTGGTACGCATCCTTCTCTTTGCATTTCATCAAGTAGCTCATAGACCTTCTGGAAGTTAAATTGCTGGCAGTAAGACTTGATGATGGTTGAGTAGCTGATGACACAAGGAAACAACCGCTGCCTTTCATCTCCTTAATTGTCCAGTATGCTTCTTCTACCCGATTAACTTTGCACCAACCATGAACAAAAATGTTAAACGTGTTCGCATTTGGTGGATATGCAAATTTGAGCTCGTAGAAGATTTCACGCGCTTGTTGGACTCTATTTTATTTGCACAGAGTGTCAAGTAATAAATTAATTGACTCTGTATTCTTCTCCAAACCAAATTTTACCAACTCATTAAATACCCTCACTGCTTCTTTCCACTCTCGTGCACCTGCAAACCTTCTCATAACTTTTGTTATTGTATTAAGAGAAATAAGATGGTCTGCATGCATTTCATCTAACAATAAATGCATATTTTCCATTTTCTTCATCTTTCCCAGTATATCCACAAACTTATCATACGATTTTGGGGAGCCTTTGTAGTTGGGACGTGATTGTGCCTATCTGAAAGCAACAAGTGCAGACTTCCAGTCATCTTTGAAGCGATAAAGAACCCTATCAACAAAGTTGTCAGTGATTTGTATGGAATCACAAGCCGGTTCAGAAAGCTATGATTAAAGAACCTCATCTTCTCTGGTTCCAGGACTTATTCTAGCAAGTACAATACTAAAAATCAGCATCACTTCCCAAGTTCGCGCATTTCTGCTGCTTACCAGGAATTCCATCAAACTGGGGACTTCCACAGCAAAAATCATTGATGACATTAGCCGAAGGTGCAAGGAAATTAGTACGATGTCCAACATTGGCTTGTATTCGTTCTCGTTGACGCCCACAACAAACATGGGGGCATCTTTGCTAAGAGTAGAGATCAAAACCTTCTTGGCACCACCCTCATAGACAAACATCCCAAGTAAATTACTATTAATTATGAATTATACTATATATAGAACTTTACTTTGTTTTCTCCGCAAAATGTAGATCTAACACTAGAAACAAGATCTAAGATGTTTCATAACTATACTCAATAAGCTTTAAAAATGCTTGTGAATTAATGCATCACAGATCAAATCTTACAGAAGAAATGCAGATATAGAAACCATACCTTCAAGTGAGCAGCAGCCTTGTCCTTGTCAGTGAAGACACCGGTTGATTCAACAACAAAGTCAGCACCAGCTCCAGCCCATGGGATCTCTTCAGGGTTCCTCAACAATTTCGGAAATTTCTTCAGCACCAAACTAAACTAAACTAAACTAAACACAGGCTGCATAAATCTAGAATTACTTTTCTAAGATATAAATCTACACTTACTTTTCTTAAGCTCATGGTGCTTCCATTGTCCATGTACTGAATCATACTCGAACGTGTATGCCTGCACCAATCACACAGATCCAAGTTAAGCGCCTCTACAGATCTAGTCTAAGCACATAAAAGTATCATATATAAATAGTGAGTAAAGAAATATATCAACAAACTATACCATGTAATTAATAGAGATAAATATATCATTCACTGCAACTAGTTTCAACATCATCCTTCTGCAGAGCAACTCTAGCCACCAAACGACCAATCCTACCGAATTCTGATTGAAAAATTAAAAACAGAAACAGAACTCAACATCACACCACCAAACATGAGCAGATACAAAACACACAACACAAAACTACTTGGTAAAATTATAATAAATGTAGCCTATTAAGCATAGAAACTAATGAAAAGGAGTTACTGTTGATCCGCATCTTGATCTTTGCCATTGCTAAGAAAAAGGAGTTGAAAGCTAAAAAATGTAAGGAGAGAAATAAGATTTAGAGTGAACAAAGGTCAATGTAGCAAGAAACTAGATGTGATATGCCCGTGCTTAGCATAGGCCTAACAAACTAGATTAAATGTATAAATAATACAGTTCATTCGTAGTTGTAACCAGAAAGGAAATTTCATTCCACTAAATCAGGTTGAAACAACAAACAACTGACAAAATATAAATTAAAGTCAGAATCAAATAAAAGTTCAAATTTATTTGTCAAAGAAATTTATTTTTATAACCAACACATCAAGCATAACACACTTGGGTCATAATTTTTTGATTGCTTGCAGAGCACAACTTTCGTTACTAACTCAACACTCCTTACCCAAACACATACGACAAACTCCAATAACAGAAATACAAACTAAATAAACACACCTCAATTAAATCAATTATATCAAGTTCTAGCAAGCATGCTACTTGTTTGACCAAAGCAACTAACGGAGTTGCAATTGCTAAACATCTACCTACAATAGATAGTTTCACACTCTGCTTCAAAGCTATTATATTCATATCACCATCGGCTTGTATATTTCTTGATTTCTTTCTCTCTTTTTAAATTTTTTTTATGAAGTAATGATTTCATTAATGGCATCAAGAAGATGCAGGAATTTACATATGTTCTCAATTTCTTTCGAGGGACATCGTTGATTTTTCTCTATCTCCTGAAATTGGACTTCAGAAATGGTAGACTGAATTGTTACGTCAATTGCGCTTGCTTTGATTGATGAACCAGTTATTTATTTGCTTCAGTTGGAACCATGTTTCCTCGTTAATTTTTGTGTTATCCCATTCCTGCAACAATTTCTTATTCTCATAACAGAAATCTTGACTATATGAATGATGATGGTAACATTTACTTGTAAAGGATCAAGTATAATAGCAAAATAACAAAGTCTGTTAATTCGTATTAATATACGTTGATATACCGTGGTTTCACGGTATAATTAATACTTTTTCCTTAAGTTTAGTGTGTCCGAAAGCCTTTTTGTGCTAATTTTGATATAAGTTTCTCTTTGTTTTGCAGGAAATCTGTCCAAGGCTGAATGCGGAGATTTTGAGCGAAAAAAATGCAGAAGAGACCACCTACGGAGCTTATGACGGTCCGTCGTGCTTGTGACGGTCCGTAGGTGGCAACGTAGTGCAGCTGCTGAAGGAAGATGGGGAAGTCTGACCAAGTGTGGGATTACGAAGCTTGTGACGGTCCGTCATGGCTATGACGGTCCGTCCTGCAGGTTCGTCGTGAAGTTCAGAGAAGTGATCCCAGTACCCAAATTCCGAGAGTTGAAGTATTTTGGAACGAAGACCCTCGACGGACCGTTGTGC
>NC_028641.1:8941768-8942099 GCF_001406875.1 Solanum pennellii | reverse complement strand
CCACGACGGTCCGTCCTGCACGACCGTCATGATGGTCAGAGACCCCCCCTTCAGGGTTCTTTATATATACATAGAGTAAGTATAACACGACGGACCTCATGACGGTCCGTCGTAGACACGACGAGCCGTCATCTTGCCCGTCGTGTGATACAGTTTCAATATCACTGAGACACTGATACACTACTTTCACTGTTTTATTTCGTATGGTTTTGCCTGTCTTGTTTTCCACTACTCATACTAATACTGCTCATTTACAGGTACTATTTACTATGGCACCCAAGCAAGACCGCACCTACGCACGCGGGCGATCCAAGTCTGTCGCCCCGTCTGC
>NC_028641.1:8914834-8936416 GCF_001406875.1 Solanum pennellii | reverse complement strand
ATGCTTAATATGAGGTAAAGATAAGGGTTAGGAAAGCAACACACGTAGCCGGACCAAGGTGCGGAGTGAGATTTTCTAGATGCCGGACCAAGGATTTAGAAATACATAACTTATCACTTTGCATGCAAGATACTAGGAAAGAATTGTTATAGTTAGATTTATCAAGTTATGAACCTGTGGGGAACACGTAAACCCTAGTTACTTTGATTAACTGATTAAAACCCAACTTTCAAACTCATTAAGTGTCTCTTTCAATTTTGCTAGTTATTTTTACTTATTAGGAAATACAAACCCCCCTTTTTATGTTTTTTACTTTCCAAGGAAGTCATCCACCGAACAATAGTAATAAACAAGTTGAAGTTAAGTCTAGACTATTTTCCTCGTGGGAACGATCCCAACCTCACTAGTTGGGTTATTTACTTGACGCGACCGCTTTACTTATCATTTGAGAAGTAAGTTTGAGCGTATCATACGTATGTAGATATGATGAATTAATTAGGTGACAAACTCATAGTTGGATAAGGCCATTTTGAGTGTTGCTCATACCAATTCTTCAAAACAGTAATTGTATTACCTAGTAATTTTCCTTCATTGCCCTTCTACTTCTCAAAAAGGCACTCCCCATATTCAATTATTTATCCAAATCCCAGTTGGTAGCTATGATATCAAAAGTTAACTACCTCTTTCTAAATTAAGATGCATTATACTACAATAGTTGTATTACCGGGTAATTTTTCTTCATTCCCCTGCGACTGCTTGCTGCATTGGACACTAAATTGAGCAAAAAAGAGCTCATAAAAGAAAAGTTATTTATCTATCAGTTAGAGCGACCCATATCAAACAGAAAGGTAAAGAAACTTGGTTTGCTTTCATTATTAGCTGAAACAACCACAATGTTTCTCTTGTTCACATTCCCCTTCATTCAGTTGAGGTGGCAATAACTCCATTTGTCGTGTCTCCAAGAGGCAGATTCAAGCGTAGATACTCTGATGCTCAAACATTATTTTTTAAAATAAAATAAAACACCTTTAAAGATGAAAAAATATATTTGTTTTATTCTCTGAAGTCCCTTTAGATTCATCATTGCTCCACATATAGTTCTTTTGTTTTCTAATTCATTTATACAACCTCAATACATCCCAAGTCAAATTCGAAAGAGTGAAGATCCACGAAATTTTCCAAATGCACTACACTACATATACACGAACAACAATGTACCTCCCTGTAGTTTTAGTACGTAAATCTATATTATTGATAAGTACACACGGAGTGTTAACAATTAAGTTGATAGTTATACAAAAAGTTCAGCCAAATATACTATAGAGTTGGACCTATCTCATTGGTAATTAGAGATGTGCCCTGCCTTTCTACTTTAGCAAAACACATGTATCTCTTTAGATCTAACTCTTTTTTTGTGGATTAGATTTAACTCTACAATTCTCAATTTCCTTCACTATATTATCTTTCTCTCTACAGCTCTCATTCTCGTTTGCTTCATCGAGGTGTCATCCGGCTTTGGGTGAGTTTCTTAACTGTCCTCCTCTTTTTCTTATTCACTCTCTAGTGTTAACTTTTGTAGCTTTTTTGTCGACGCTGTCTTATTTACTTACTGATGTTCTTCTGCAGCTTTATACATAATACAAATCAAGAAAAGATTATTAGGCTCTTCTCTTCTAATTTTTCTATTTTCCTCTCTACCGAGTTTGTTCAATGTTCACTTCTTTGCGTTGCGATATAACTTTTCTTTTAGCTAACAGTATTATTTAGAAATTTGAAAATTTTAGCTAATATATGAAATAGGTGGTTTTTCGAGAGGAATTTATCCCTTACCTTACTGGTACACCAAACAATTGAAGAGTCTCGAAATGTACATAGGACCCTTTTACGAGTGTTCAAGTGGAACAAATGAATAAAGATACTGATGTATGAGATATTCGAGTAGCTCGTTAACTCCTCAATTTCGGAGAAAACTACAAAGATTTCTTTTCATATCAATGGTAATGTAATTTCACCTATTGTTAATTATTTTAATAGCTTCTAGCTCGTATTTCTTCTCAAAGCTCGTCTTCCTAAAATTTCAAACTCTTAGAGAAGTGATCTTCCCCAATATCTGAGCTACCAAACTATTTTTTTGTTTAATATGAGTGGAGCTTCATATATCACAAGGACATATACTCGTCAAATTATTTTTTTTAAAAAAAATCAAGAAAGTGAACTCCATTCAGCCATTAGAGAGAGATGAGACAGAATAAACAATAATGACATAAACCAAGAATTTGAGAGAAAAACTGAAACAGCAAAGCAAAAAAGTAAAAGATTAGTCTTTGGAAGCTTGAAACCGCAGATTAAAGACAAAAAAAAATAGCAAGTAGATGAAAAAGTGTGGTTAAAATTTACCTGAAATTGCAAAACCCATGTTGAGAGAGAGTTTGTAGATTGAAAATCTGGAAGACACAGTTTCTATTATACTTGGGACAGAGATTAGGTTAAATTTACTACTTCACTAGCTAACTAATAACATATGAATTGCCCTGCATTCTATTTTACTCTCCAACCCTACATTCTATTTTACTCGCTAAATATAGAATTCATTTTTTTTTTTTTAAATCAACTTCAACCTAATTCTCTATTTTAGTCTTTAAAAAAGAATATTTTTCCCAATAATTACTTTATACAATTCTCATATGATTCAAAAAATTATATTTTCAATTTTTTTATTTAATTATTATATTTTTTTCAAAAATTTTGAATACCATAAATTACACGAGAATATTATATAATATAAAAATTAATGAACAAATTCAAACAAAATTGAAATACAATTAGATAAACATTACATAATCACTCAATTTGAAATTATTACGTTGCTCTCATAAATGCTCTATTAATGCATTACAGAATTCAAAATGATCATTTTTGTCCTTAATTTTATTACGTCTACCTAAAAATTGTTCGAATCGAAGATTTTCATCTAACACCATTTTTGTCGTTGGAGTTGAAGCCTCTACGACATCTTGAATTGGTGCATTAAGATCACGTTCATCCTCAATTATCACGTTGTGTAGTATAATATATGTAGTCATTATATCATGTAGCACTTTCTTTCTCCGAAACGTGACAGACTTACAATAATTGCAAAACTCCGAATTCTCGTTCAACATCTTTTTGACATGATTCTTGTTTCATCGCAAATTAGTTATAATGTTATTATTGTATTTTATGTTGTATTTTAAATTATTATGTTATGTATTGTATTGTTATCTTGTATTTAAATTAAATTTTTCATCTTACCATTTTGATTTTGTGTATTCTTATAATGAAAATTAATAATGAAACAAAATTTTATTATTGATGAAAAATATAAAAAATATATTAATTTGAAATTAAAGTAGTATATATTAAATAATATATTTAACATATTATATTATATTTAAAATGACTTATGAATATTAGATATTTAATTAATAAGACTATATACAAAATAATATGTTTATTGAAAAGTAATGGAAATAACAATAAAACATTGAAAAAGTAAAATAGAGAGTGAATAGTAGTCCTCTAAATTTGTAGAACTACTATTCAACTCTCTGAATTTGAAGAATAGAGAGTGATCTGGAGGTGGGTTTGAGTGCCCATTCTCTATTTTACTCTCCAAATATAGAGAATAGAGAGTAAAATAGAGGTGGGTTGGAGATGGTCTAACGAATTAATAATTATATGGTCGTTACCCATTATTTCATAATATGTTGTATTGTATTGTACTTTATTGTTACTATATGATAGATATAATGTTTAGCTAGATTGTATTGTTTGTTGTTATTCAATACTTCCTCCATTTCAAAAAGAGCGGTTTAGTTTGACTTGGCACGGAGTTTAAGAAAATAAAGAAGACTTTTAAATCTTGTGATCCTAAATTGAAGTTATGTCAAATGTACAAAATTGTCTTTTAATCTTGTAGTTTTAAACATGACATGTGTTAAGCTGAAATTAAAATGTTACAAAAAGAAAAAGGTCATTCATTTTTAAATAGAGGTAGTAGCATTTTTATTGTTTAGTTTGATTGTATCGTACTATATTGTAATTTATAAATTTAGAAAAATATTCTTAATTATTCAAGGGTGTGAAGTTGACTAGAATTAAATAATATAGGGCAAAGGGTGAAATAGTAATATGAAACACACTAAATCGGTTGCTCCATAAAATGAGAGTTTTCATTGTTACATAACAAAAAATTTAACAATACAATACGATATATTTTAAGTAACAATCAAAATAAACATTGTGGGTATGATAATGATACAATACAATACAATGGGAAGCACTGATCTAAACAGAGGGTAAGTGACGATGCAACGGCTAATCTCTATCCTTTTTTAACAAAAATGAAAGCACCTTACAAAATGATTTCTTTACACTATTTTAAACGTAGTTAAATAATAAAATTCTTCTATCTTAAAAAAAATAGACTAATATTTTTTATTTTTTGACTTAACGATTTTATAACCAACAATATATAACTATATATTATGACAAAATATTAAATGAAATCAATATTTTTTGAAATAAAAGTATAAATATATCTAAAATATCCTTACGAAAGAAAGAAGGTGAGGTTAATCGTGTATTCAAAAAAATTAGGCATGAGTTCAATTCAATGAAATAAGTGTCAAAAACACACATAAACTATATTTTTTTTTTAGTTTCATACCTAAACTATTGAAAGTTTGAGTTTCATACATAAACTATCAATTTTTAGTTTGAGAAATACACCTCTCTTTTATACCACTCTCATCATGGTATGTGTAATACACTCTCTCTCTTATTTTAAAAAATTTCCACATCACACTCCACATTGACAAATATTCAACCTTGACAAAAAAATAAAAAATTATTAGTATTAGTTAAAATTAAAAATTAAAAAATTATTATAAAAAAATAATGGGTACACTAGTAAATTTTTTTTATATTTTTTTAGTTGTTTATGTTATATTAGGTACACTAGTAGAATTTTTTTTTTCTAAAAATATATGTACATGCATATCTAACACAAAATAAGAAACGTAAAAAAATAAAAATTAGGAGTGAAAAATTGAATAGGATGAGGTAGATTTTTTAAAATAAAATAATATCAATTTCTATCAGGGGAGAGGGAGAGGGGAGGATGAAATATGAAATTTTTAAAAATATTTTATAAATGATTTTTTTAAAAAAAAAAAAGTTGGGGTTATCGCGGGGTAGGGGGTACGTGGAGGAGGTGGTGGAGTGAGATAAGATTAAATAATTTAATTTTTTATATGGATATTAATCTTTAATTTTTATTTAACATTAATTTTTTATTATTTAATTTTTATCTAGATAAAATATTTTATCTATGTGGAATTGTCATGTGTCAAAGTTTTTTCATATAAAAGAGAGAGTGCACTACACACCATGTTTCTCAAACTAAAAAGTGATAGTTTAAGTATGAAATTCACACTTTCAATAGTTTAGATATCAAACTAAAAAAAAGTGAATAGTTTAAAAGTGTTTTTTACACTTATCTCTCAATTCAATATAGATATCTACCATTGACATGATACCAAAAAAAGATAATACTTAAAAATATTTATGCTACAGGAAGAGATTGAGTAGAAAACGGAATTTGAAAAATAGTCCAAACAAATTTGGTATATAAGGATTGATATATTTTATTTTATTTTCGATTGTTCTTTCGTTCATTTAGAGATGTCTAACTATTAATTTTGGATATAACAAAATCATTGGTATATCCTCGTCAAATGAGAACTTACACTAACCAAACTCCATTACCATTAAATGAAAAATGAAAAATAAATAAAGCATAAGCTCTATTTTTCAAAGGCCTCGCGTGTTACTATTCACATGAGGAACGTCAACGGAGAGCCACTGTTGGGATTTAAAGAAAATATTTTTGTTTGATTTGAGGTTTTCCATCCGATAATTTTGCAAATGGCCAGGGGACAATAACTTGATATTATTAAAACTAGACTTGTGGCTATTTTTGTCCCTTTTCCTATATAAATGATGAAAATATCAATTCTTTATGCATTCTTACTCTTCAATATAATTGTAGATTTAGAAGTTAACAAAAGTAGCTAAGTTGAAATATTAAAATTAAGATAAGAAAAGATATTTCAATGAAAATAGGAGGGATGTATAGAACACTAGAAAAATATAACTAGCCAAACCAAGGATAACAAAAGGCAAGAGAAAAAGTAAAGTTTGATTGTTTCATTCACGACAAAGTCAAACAGTAAAAAAGATTTTCTCAAAGGTAACAACAGGGTTCCGTTCTTCTCTGGTTATTCCATTACACATAAACAAGAAAGACCACTCCAGGCCCACAAAACTAATAGTACTTCAAAGCAAAAACTAAAACACATCGCTGTCTTTTGCTCCCCAGCAGCATCAATCAAGCCTTAGCCATATGGCAGATCAAATCAATCACACGGGAACTGCAAAACATAATACATACATATATGGTGGTGTTAAAAACTTCACTAGTATCAATGTATCAAAGAGCAAAAGCTAAAAGCACACAGCATTACCTGTAACCCCATTCGTTGTCATACCATGACACAACTTTCACAAAGTTCTTGCTCAAAGCAATTCCAGCCTTGGCATCGAAAATGCTTGACCTACACCAAATGTCATTATTTCACATTAAGCTAAACTAAATACAATTCAAGACGACCCCTTATATGAGTGAACTGAACAAAGTATATTACCTGCTGTCACCAACAAAGTCAGTGGAAACCACATCATCTTCAGTGTATCCCAAGATACCCTTCAATTTACCCTCTGATTCCTCTCTATGAACCAACAACACACAAATAGGTTAGCTCTCTATGAACCAACAACACACAAATAGGTTAGTCTTTGTTGCACAAAGGACCAACCAAAAACAACACAAACAAACTGAAACATACTTGATTGCAGCCTTGATGTCTTCATATGAGGCTTCTTTCTCGAGTCTTACAGTAAGATCAACAACGGAGACATCAGCAGTTGGTACTCTGAAGGCCATTCCAGTCAATTTGCCATTAAGTTGTGGGAGCACTTTTCCAACAGCCTACATTATAGTGAATGCAACTCAATCAAAGATAATACAAACTACCAAGTCTAATAGCTCTGCCATTACTGAAAGACATGATTTTGCAAATTAGACAACAAGTCAAAGTAATGACACTGGTATATATATCCAATAACTACCTTGGCTGCACCAGTGCTGCTAGGGATGATGTTGAATGAAGCAGCTCTTCCACCTCTCCAGTCCTTCATGGATGGACCATCAACAGTTTTCTGGGTGGCTGAGTAACAAATTATTGCAACAGGTTAATAACTAGATATAAAATTCAAACACATCCAAATCTCACAGTAACTGTGAAAAAACTCACCAGTCATGGCGTGAACAGTGGTCATGAGACCCTCAACAATGCCAAACCTATCATTGATAACCTTAGCCAAAGGTGCCAGGCAGTTCGTTGTGCAACTAGCATTGGAGACAATGTCCAGCTCTGGCTTGTATTCATTCTCGTTGACACCCACAACAAACATGGGAGCATCTTTGCTAGGAGCAGAGATCACAACCTTCTTGGCACCACCCTGCACAGACAAACATCCAAGTAAATTAATTCGCTTTGTTTTCTCCGCAAATGTAGATCTAACACTAACAAACAAGATCTAAGACGTTTCATAACTATATTCAACAAGTTTCAAAAATACGCGTGAATTAATGCATCATAGATCAAATCTAACAACAGAAATACAGATAGAGAAATCAATCAATCAAGCATACCTTCAAGTGAGCAGCAGCCTTGTCCTTGTCAGTGAAGACACCGGTTGATTCAACAACGAAGTCAGCACCAGCTTCACCCCATGGGATATCTTCAGGGTTCCTTAACAATAGCCGAAATCCCTTCAGCAAAAAACTAAACTGAACTAAACGCAAGGATTTATTTACTTGGACAAAAAAAATACCTGATTCCAAAAACTGTAACAGCCTTCTCACCAAAGAGAAGTGTCTTCTCATCCTTAACCTTAAGGTCATGATGCTTCCATTGTCCATGAACTGAATCATACTTAAACATATATGTCTACACCAACCACATAGATCCAAGTTAATCCCCTACAGATCTAGTCTAAGCACATAAATGAGTAAAGAGATCTGGTCATCAACAAACAATACCATGTAATCAGTGGAAATAAATGGATCATTCACTGCAACTAGTTCAACATCATCTCTCTGTAGAGCAACTCTAGCCACCAAACGACCAATTCTACCGAATCCTATTTCAAACAATAAAATTGAAAAACTAAAAATCAACACACAAGCAGATCCGATTAATTAAACATAAAAAATGAGAAAAAGAGTTACCGTTGATTCCGATTTTGATCTTGCCGTTTGCCATTGCTAAGAAAAAAAAAGTATGAAAGCTTAAGAAACGATGTAAAAGAGGGAAATTAGGTTATAGTGTAAACAAGAGTCAATGTAGCAAGAAATGTATGGCTCTAGTGCGGAATATAAAGGAGTATTAGGGGAGGGAGGAGTCACGTGACTAGTGAGGGGAAAGTCACGTGAGTAGTGCTTGTCTTGGTGAAAAAGAAATGAAATGCCGAGTCAGCACGCATGGTTTGAACCGTCGAAAACTTCTAGAAAGTGTTGCAAACCTGGCGGAGCCGGTTGATTTGGAATATTCGAAAATCAAGATGGTAATCATTTTTTTCTTGCGAGCCCATGGTAATTATATCCCATATATATATACCATTTGTAGAACTTAGATTTGCGTGTGTATATAGGCTAGCGGATTGTGTCGTAAATTTGAATACGTATTTAAATGATTAAAATATAATACGTTTTTGAATTTGAACATTGAATTATTATGATTGTTTGTTTTTTAACATCCGAATAGGTATTATTCATTATTACATAAGAATAATAAATATATAATCCAAATAAAATTACATTTTGGCGATCAAGAGGGTGAAAAAATTCAATCGGCACGAGAACTTGGAGAGGGAGAGTAGACGTATCCAGACAGAGAAAAAACAATGTATGACTTTTATGGGAAATAAATAAGCATTTTATAAAAAGAGTCTGAATAAAATTAAGACTCTTGTAGATGGTGAAATTTTATTACTAATAAATTCATATTAAATTTTGCATTAATCCATAAAGTGATGATACGTTGACTAAGTTAAATTAGTGGTTAATAAAGTTAGATAAATATTTAAGTCAAAATTATATCATTTAAATAAAGTTTAAATTACATTTAGATCAGTCAATTAAGTTGACAAAACAAGTCTAACTCGTATTCTTCAAGTTCAAGATCCTCTAAAATTACTTGAACATCAAAATTCCTTCAAAATCCTAACTTGCAACTATATAAAGGGTCTTCATAAGATCAGAAGAGAAAGAAAAAAAATACGAAGATATATAGAAAATTTTTGTTCTTTTATGGTGATCTGCAAATCTTCTGCATACAAAGAAATCTACGCTCCAAATATTTAACAAATATTTTGTCAAATCAAAAACAATCATGAAGAGAAGAATCAGGAAATTACATTTTTTTAAATATTTCATAAAGATTGTAACTATTGCTTATGCTACTTTGCCATATTATTGTCTGTTTGCTTGTTTTACCTTTTTTGATTGTTTTATATAATTCTTAAAAGAGTCTGAATTAATCGAAATAAATATTTTCAAATTCATTAAGAGATTTTTCTTTTTTAAAAAATACTTAATTACCTAATGTCTTAACTATTTAAATTCGAATCTTCATTAATTATTAAGTAAAAATTAGATTACTTTTTTAAAAGAACATATATTTAGTAATTTGTAATCTGAATTCTGATTTTAAAATATTAACATGCATATCTACAAGGTAATACATTCAAATAACTTTAATACAATTGTAGACATTTGAAACTTTATGTAATTCTACAAATGTATTCGTCTCACTTGAGATTATTGAAAATTACTTAATCCTTAACTTTAACTCATGCATATATAAAAAAAAATAGACTTCTCGAAAATTTCATAAATTCATGAGATATTCATAAAGAGATCAAGATATAACTTTCTATGTTCGAGAAATACACTTATAACAATCCTCAACCCGTGAAGAAATTCACAGAGAAAAATCAAGGGATTAAGAGAATTGTACAAATTATCTGAACGCTAGCTTTCTGTTTATATAAAGAGTATTACATGGTCTTAAAGAGTCCATCTTAAAAATTATATAAATTTGAATATTCATAAAAAGGTCAAGATGTGGCCTCTTACATGCGTCACTGACGTCCATAAAATTAGGCAGGTCAAATCTAAATCATTTTAGTTTGAAAATATATCACTAACAACCTTCAAATTACAAAGAAATATTTTTAAAAAAAAATAGAAGGAATATACAAAACTGTACCATGTTGTTTCTTTCACATTTTATTTATGATACGTTTTATTTTTCACATATTTAAAATTTGTTTCAAAATGATTTTCTTGGATTATAATATTAGTCTTTGAGTATATTATAATATTAGATTTAACCTAATGACAAAATTTGTTATGAATTATGATCCCATTTCCTTGAATAGGTAATTAGATTTAAGGGCAAATTTGATAGATTTTCTTGCGTGAAAAGTTTGGTTATAATAATTATTACTCGTGTAAGATTAAAAAGATGTAGATGTTTAATCTAATTGTAGTTGCCTAAAAAAGTAAACATAAATTTTGGCGTGATTATATTTGGTAGTGGCATATTCTATGGTATATTCTATAAAATTAAGGGTGATGACTTTTAGATATGGACTTCTCAATAGTTTGAAATTCCACTTAAAGACATCTCAAAATTCAAGTACATTTTAATTTCAAAGTTGGTGTTATTTCTCGTCATACTAGTTTACAAAATATATTCAAAAATTTATTTTTTGAATAGTGTCAATAAATGACAGTAAATTATTTGGTTAAGTATAAACTCAATAACTGATAAATATTATTAATATTGACAAATTTTAAGTGGTATATATTGATCAAATAATATTAAATTTTATTCTAAAATGAATGATAATACATATTCATATGATGGTAAATTATATGATTTTTGCCGTGCAAATCTAATGTGAAAAGGCCCGTTGAATCATACATATTTAAAGTTTTTTTCTTCATTGATCGTTGATTTTTATCCAAAATATTCAAAATAGTCGAGCTAAAAAACGGATAAAACTTACTCGCAAAGGGTGTTTACATTAATTCAATATATATATTTTATGTGTTAAAATTTATAGTTCATTTTACTTAACTTTAATTAATTAACATGTGTTTTACTTCATTAAATCACATAATAATGAAAATTTAATTAGTTTAATATAAACACCCGGTGCGAATAAATTTTTTCCCTTAAAAACTATAAGATAAAAGTTTAAAACTAAAGCGGGTTCCATAATTTGTGAAAAATCATGCACTACTATTTAAATTAAAAGGAGATTATAAGAAACACTTTTTAAAACTCCAAAAATACTCTTATTGAAGTAGATATGTCGAAGGAGATGTCTGCTTTATCCTCTCTCTTATGCAATAATAGAAATCATTAAAATTAGGCTTGAATTCAAGTTTAGTCCAGCTACAACGTGGATATTCAACACTGAATATGAGACCCCAAAAAAATATGACTAAGAAAATTATTTGGTTTTCGACTTTGATTTAATTAATCTATGTATATAAAAAAGGGAATACAATTCAAGAAAATTTATCTTATTCTAAAACTATCTCGTCACTTATGTAAATGTAAGTTGTACTTTGAAATTCGAATTGGCAAGGAAAAAGTAGGAGTAATAAATATTACTCCTATGTTATACTCCCTTTTCGCTCTTCCTTGTCACGAAATCACGGTTCAACTTAAGTAATCATCAAAAAAATAATTATTGGTATGCATTTTTACCAAATTATTTCTATTAAATGGTGTTTACTACTTATTAAGTCTTATATAACAAATATTTAATATTAAAAATAAAACATAAAAAAAATAACTTTTTTATATGTCAAAATTAAGAAGTAAAAATAGAAATTTATTTTAGAAATAATCGAAAGTGATCTAAGTTGAATACATATTTGAAACTAGTCCAAGCAAATTTGGTATAAGGATTACTATTTCACTTTATTTTCATTAAGTCAACCTTATTATTATATACATAATATTATAATCACAGCTAATTACATATTTTTTTAAAAAATTTGAGTCAAGAGAATGGAAAATGAGATTTGGGCAAAATAATCAGATAGCCTCATTTTCAGTTATATACATTGAATGAAATG
The DNA here is from genome assembly GCF_001406875.1 of Solanum pennellii. Classification (NCBI taxonomy): domain Eukaryota; kingdom Viridiplantae; phylum Streptophyta; class Magnoliopsida; order Solanales; family Solanaceae; genus Solanum; species Solanum pennellii. The sequence goes on along the minus strand of NC_028641.1, from coordinate 8,924,091 downwards.
AAGTCACTTTCTAATTAAATTAATGAAATATTGAGGTAAAGTGAATGCTTAATCATTTTTTAAAAAGTTAGTTGGTAGGAAACTTTAATTAATTATTTTTTAATCTGTCAATGCTAAGCACTCATGTCTCTTAGAAATATTCATTGTTCTTTTAATATAAAAAAAATCAAATTTGACAAAAGAAAAAACAACAAGAAAACAAGAAAAAACAGCTAATTTATATTAGGTTTCTCCAATGTAGGGATTGGAGAAAAGCACAACAAAAAAGAGACAATTTTGGCTAATAAAAATCAACATGATCTGAGATTACAACTTAGAAGAAACAATTTTTTTTTTTGTAACTATTGTTTGCTATATTACATACTTAAAACATGTTTAAAATTTTAAAATTGTCACTTGTCAGTGAAACTGTATTCACAAAGAAGAATAAAAAGTGAAACTAGATCTAAAAATGAGATAAGATTAGATCTGATCCAGATCCAATCGAAAAATGACATTAGAGATTAACTTCATAATAAAAAAGTTTCAAAATGTGGTGGAGAGAGAGTTCTTGAATTCGAATCGTAAATATAAAAAAATATTAGTAGGGGCCACTAATTCGGATGATGTCCTACATTTAATTAACGGTGTGCTATTTACTGTTAGAACTCAAAACTCCTTCACTAAAATGGAGATCTATTATTACTACGCCAAAGGTATAACTTTTGTAAAGGGTGTCCAACTTTAAAAATATATATATCATGTGAATATAGAATTTAATATATATACGACGTAATTTTTCGACGAAAGGTGGGACACCATGAGATAGCTCTAGCTCCTCCCCTATCTACGTGATACAAATCCAAATTAATTGTCCTTTATACTGAAATTTAATATCAACATAAAAACTAAGAAAAAAACCTTTTTATTTCTCGAAAGAAATAAAATCTAGACATACCAATAAAATTATATCAAGCTATTATTTAGCAGTAAAATATTAACATGACATCAAGAGAACCATTAATTTTTTTTTTCTTTTTCATGGTCTGTGGCATGACTTTAGACGTCATTGAGAGTATGCTACTTGTTGCGTTGACTAATATTGGCAATAATTCAACTATAATATTCGAATACTTTTTCATTTGTTGGGGGTTGAGTTGTAAAAGTCAATAGAAATTATTAACATTAAATATCTGATATAGTTTTTTGAGAAATATATTAATTCTTTAAAAATAACATAATTTTTATTTATAAATTTAAAACAATGAAAAATGCTGATAAGTATAATAAACATGTTACGTGAATTATTTTTTTTAAAAAATGTAAGCTCCAACTTATTTATAAATAATTTTTAATTTTAATAATATACAATACTTTAACAAGTTTTATAAAACTATATCATTATATATTTGAGAGTCAAATAACGAATAAACGCAATAGAAATACAAAACATTAGTTGAGTGAATACCTTCATGGTGTGTTTCTCAAGTTTATCAAGTTGGGTTTATTAATAAAAAAATGATGGAGAGTTTTTACCAACATAGACTATCTTCTTTGGGTCTCAAGTCTCACGTTCTAAATTATTGTGCTTAGTTATTTTTTTTTAATTTTAATCTATTTTTTCAAATGAATTTAGAATACAAGAGAGTTTTAATATAGCCCGATATTTAAGTCATACGAAATAAAATAATTATTCATACACTAAGAAATACCGTCTAAATAATACAAATCAATTATTATCACCTTTTTTTAGGGTTTCACAATCCTAGCTATCGCGTTAATTAGTTACCCATAGAGAATGCAAAAACCATAATTATGAAGTAACAAAACATGCTTACAATGATTTGTAATGAGACTCAAGAACGAAAAGATTGTAATCAATAATCAAGATCATTCACAAGTTAGATCACAAGAAAATTGTTCTTATTCGTTAACGTATGCTTAGAAATTCAAAAAAACAAATAAAACTAAACTGCTAAAATAAATTTAAAAATGAATATTTATAGCACATGAAAATACCCAATAAAAACAAAATTCGTGAAGCAATACGACATCGCATCGTCAAGTATCAAAATTATTATAATATCACAATCTTAGCAACATATTATTTTGTCCATAAATATAGGGAAAAAAAGTTCTCTTCCTATTATTTCTTTTTACTTAGGATTTTTTTCTTTTATATAATATTTTTTTTATCTAATTAGATGAATAATTAACTGAATAGAAGTATGGAAACTATAATTAACATACCGTATGTACTGGTATTACTGTATTCTTAATTTTATTATGAAATTAAAATTAGTTTGTCAAAATGGTTTGATTATCTCTAGGTAATTTATTAATCACGAACCAATATACCTTTAACAAAAGATTACAATAAAATATTATATAAAAGAAAAATAAAATAAAGATCCTACGTAAAAAAAATTATAGGAAGAAAACTTTTTTACATAAATAATATGGACAAAATAATATGTTGCTAAGATTGTGAGATGATAATAATTTTGATACTTGATATATAATATATTTATTAACTAAATCATGGTTAGAGGTTTACTTTGAAAAAATCTTAACCATTTATTTTAACCTATGACATGTGTCATTAATCCAAATAAAAACTTGGGAAAAATGGAGAGGAGCCGGATCCCCTTCAACATATAAATGAGGATCATAGAGGAGGTGATGTGGCACCTCTCTATGACTTCATTTGCATTTAGCTTTTTCCTTTTTTTTTTTGCTTTTTTTAATATATAAATTAAATATTATATCATTAAAAAATTACTTAAATTATTACAAATAAATATTTTATTAAGGGAAAATGCACAAGTACCCCCTCAACCTATGTCCGAAATCCCAGAGACACACTTATACTATACTAAGGTCCTATTACCCCCCTGAACTTATTTTATAAGTAATTTTCTACCCCTTTTTAGCTTACGTGGCACTAGTTTGAAAAAAAAAGCCAACCATCGTTGGGCCCACAAGATAGTGCTACGTAGGCTAAAAAGGGGTAAAAAGTTATTAATAAAATAAGTTCAGGGGGGTAATAGGACCTTAGTATAGTATAAGTGTGTCTCTGAGATTTCGGGCATAGGTTGAGGGGGTACTTGGGCATTATCCCTTTTTTTAATGGAGGATCATTTATAGCAAAAACTATTCATATTTTTTTTCTCACTTATAATAAAAGGAGAAACATAATTTATTTATTTTTGACTTTTTTTAATTTAAATTAATTATTGTATTGTAAAAATATATTGCTTTATTTATACAATAAATATTTTATCAATGTAGGAACATTTATAAAAAAATCTCTCTATATTTTTTGTCTATTTGTTTATCTCACTTCTAATCATGAAATCATAATAATTTTTTTTGTGAAACCAACAAAAAGGTTATCTTAAAGGCAGAGTTTCACATCGCTTCCTCAACATGATCTACAAGCGCAGATCAAAGACACAGACCTTCTTGTTTGCGAAACAAGCTGCAACCTTGTTGCCTTTCTTGTTCCAACACACTTAAAAAATGCCGCCATCGCCATTGTAAGTTCTTACAAGCTTGGCCTCCTTCACCGACCATATATTCATGCATTTGTCCACTGATCCACTTGCCAAGTACTCACCGTTTGGACTAAATGCAATAGAGTAAACAGGTTCCCTGGATTCAAAATGGAACAAAACCTACTTAGTAAAAACCAAAAACATTAAACAAGAAAGATACAAAGATTTGATGAACTAAAAGAAAGATACACACGTATTGATAGTTCAACTGAGTACTAGTAAACAAACCCCATAATACTTGAGCCTAACATTTGACAGTTAAATAAGTGTAAATTTATTAAGAGTGCCTCACTATCTCCTGTGTCCGTTCCAAGTTGACATAATTTGTTAACATCCGTTACCTGTGACTGTTGAAGCTGTGAAGAAGACGCCCTTGGTGAACATCCCATAGCTTCACGGTAGTGTCAAATGAAGCACAACACAGACACAATAAAACAAAACCAATAATCTCAATCAAGAACCTTGTGCTACCACCACATGTGAAATAATACTGTAAATATGACCGTAGCAATAGATATCATACCTTGCCAGCAACAACTGTTGATTCGGATTGCTTGTACCAGCGCCAGTTGGACTCCATTTGATGGTATATATCTCCTAACAAAAACATAACAGTCAGGAGTTAATGTCTGATTTGATTAAATGAATCAACAAAGAAAAATAAAGAACAAAAAATAGATACTTTGCTATGTTCTCGGAAATCATGCAAGCAGACATCCTGTTTCATGCTCCATATCTGCACAAAAACAATAAATTATTGACAAAATCCTCGAGGGCCAGTGGCACACCGCACCGCCTCTCTACCTTATCCCATTTAAAAATACTAAGTTTATGTCTGCTGCACGGTTCGAAATGTGACATGCGCCTAACCTTTAGAAGGACAAGATAGGAAATACCTTAATTGTGGTATCATCAGAGCAAGAAGCCAGCAAAGAACCTGAGGGGTCCCAATCGATAACATTGATTTCATTCTGCAATGGCAAAGTAAACAACCCTTTAAGACTATTCCCAATGGATACATCAATGTTCGAATCAAGCATAACGTGCTAAGCTTCAGTCGTCACCTGATGTCCTGAGAACTTTTTGACTGGTTTGTTCTCTCCAACTTTACAAACATATATCATGCTGTCAGCAGAGCTGGTCGAGAAAGAATCATTGTTTCGCCAAGCAACATCAAGCAATTGACCTACTTGGGGTCGTATGAACATAAGCAAAACAAAAAAAAAACAAAATCTATCCTTGCTCAGATATGAGGTAAATTATAAAGAATCATTGAGGCAACAGAACACCTGAATGAAATCCAAATTGCTGCTTTGATTCTCCAGACTTCGCATTCCAAATAACGGCAGTTGTATCAATACTACCGCTAAGGAGATAATTACCTTTCTCGTTCCACTTCAAAGACATGATTGGCCCTTTATGTTTGTTAAGAGTACTAACCAATTCCCCTGTATGAAAAGTCAGTAAGTGAAAACAAGACACGAAAAACACTGATAATTTATACATTCAATCTTCAAAACAAGTTTTTCCTCCATGCCCCTTACCAGATCGTTTCCAGATTCTTGCTTGGCCATCGTAAGAACCTGTCGCAAGCAGAGTACCCTCTCTCTGTACAAGAAAAAGTCATAAACACAAGATCAAATAATAACAAGAAAATTAAAGATGTAACTACAAATAATGCAGTCTAATTTTAGAAAGTCCACCAGAAAAGTATAGATCAACGAAAGTCACCCCAAAACAAGCAGTATAAAAAACTCACATTCCAGTCAAGTGGTGTAACATCCTTGTTTTCCTCAGTTGCTTGAATGTCCAAATGGTTCAAAACCAAAACATTTGGGATAGTAGAATTAAATGAACCATCTCCGATAGTCCATATTCTAGCAGTCGCGTATCCAGACCTAACGTGTTATTACACATGGTTAGCTATAATCGACATGAATATGAACATTAGTTGATCCATATACGAGAGCAAAAAAGAAAGAAATGCTACTAATGCTTACCCAGATGCAAGTAGTGACCCTTCTGGACTCCAAGCACAGGCAAAAACCTAGTAAGAGTATTGAAACAAAAGAGAATTGTAACGTTAATATATCAGACTAATAACAGAAGATCACACCTATTGAGAAATCATAGCGAAACTCAGATGTGTGTCCTTCCAAGACCATTACATCACTCCTTTCGCTGTCATGTTCACGCTCTTTTTCCTTGTGCTGTTTCTCCATCTCCGTTCTTCTTGTGGGTTATCGTTTGTGGTCAGCATTCGCCTTACCTTTCCCCCTAAGTTTCTTTTTCTGAGCCTTCTCGTTTTTCTCTTTTATTATTTTCCGCAGCTCATCTACACTCTTAGTAATGAGATCCATAGGCTCTAGAAGCTTGAAGACAATTTTTAGAGTCCATTTTAGGGACTAAGTGATTTTTTTTAATTTTTTTGTATGTGTTAGGCCAAGAATATTTGGGTGATATGACTTCCGAATGATTTTTTTGTGAAACCTTTACTGAACCCGTCATAGGGAGTTCAGGGAGGACAACATACAGTCTCACAATATTTGGAGTTTATTTTGGGCATTTAGGGGGGCATTTTACAAGAATTTGACAATTATATCAATTTTTCATGTGTATTAGTCCAAAAATATTTTGGTGATATGGCTTCCAGATGACTTCTTTGTGAAATTTTTGTAGAACCCCCCCGTAGAGATTTAGGGAGCAGCACGTACAATCTCATAATTTTTAGAGTCCATTTTGCGCATTTAGAGGGGCAATTTACAGGAAATAAGCAGTTTCCACAGTTTTTTTTTGTGTGTATTAGCTCATGCATATTTTGTGATTTGTCTTCCGGATGATTACTTTACGAAATATTTACAGAACCCTTCATAGGGAGTTAAGGGAATAATATGTACAATATCACAATTATTAGAGCCCATTTTGGACATTAAGGGGCAAATTTATAGGAATTAGACGATTCTCTCAATTTTTTGTATATGTTAATCCATAAATATTTTGGTGATATGGCTTAGAGATGATTTCTTTGCGAAATCCTTATGGAACACTTCATAGGGAGTAGGGTGATCAGTACGTACAATCTCACAATTTTTAGAGTATATTTTACTCATATAGGGGCCAATTTACAAGAATTAAGGGATTTTCTTAATTTTTCGTGTATGCCCAAGAATTTTTTGGTGATATGTCTTCCATAAAATTTGTTTGTCGAATCTTTGCAGTACTCTCCGAGGAGTTGGGGGAATAATAGGTACAATCTCATAATTTTCTTATAATCCATTTTTGAAATTTAGGGGTCAATTTATATAAATTAGGTGATTTTTTCAGCTTTTAGTGTGTGTTAACCCATGAATATTTTAGTGATATGACTTTTGAACTATTTCTTTGTGAAACCTTTAAGAAATCCTCTGTAGGAAGTTGTCGGAGCAATACATATACTGTCACAATTTTTAGAGTCCATTTTGTGGCAAATTTATAGAAATTAGACAATTTTTTTAGTTTTTCTTAGTTGCTCGCCCATAAATATTCTGTCATAAAAAAAAGGCTTGATACCAACTTTTTAAACAAGTTAGAATATTCTATTTAGATATTTAAATTAGGCATGTTCAATTGAAGCATGACTTAGATCGAAGGTCTAAATGGAATATTTTGACAAGATAATTTTGTATTAAGCCAAAAAGTACCTCTATATGATTGATAAAACAATCAAAGAAAGCAAGATCCCATACAAAGTCTTGCACCTTATGTCCAAATAAGCGCATAATTTAACTAAAATGAAAATTTTTCAGTTCCCAAGTTCTTTTGAAGTACTCCTCAACGTCGACAATCACATATCAAACACACAAACATTCTTGTTTGCGAAACAAGCTTTGACCTTCCAGCCCTCCTTGTTCCAAATCGCCGTTATAAGTTTTTAAATCTTGGCCTCTAATCAGTCTACTGGTTTGCTGATATATTTTTTCAGGATTCACACATTCAGCATTTACGTTTGGACACGAGGCTAGGATCAATAAGAGTATAGTGGATGGAAATCTAGTACCTTTGGATGCTCTTGTTAAACTTCCGCACAAATTGAATAGGAGCATCAAAAGGAACTAGATGTCCATCCATAATGCTCCTTTTGATCCTAGCCTCGTATCGAAAAAATGTTGAATACGTGAATCCTGAAAAAATATATCAGCAAAATCAGTAGACCGATTTGATATATACTACCCAAAAGCAAATGCTGAATGTGTGAATCCTGCGTCGGTACTAGTACATCATGATCAAATTTACTTTCTCATAGGCAAGAGTTGAAATTTAGACATATATTTAATCCTATCTACAAATGGAGATACAAATACGAAATTTAAATGAGATGTTTAAATTTAGTAATAAGAACACATTCAATTTACTGAATTCAAAATTTATTATTCTAGTGGATGAATGAATCAAACCTAGTAAATAACAACATGTTTTCGATAGAGAAAAAATGTGTACTTTGCAGAATTTAACACCATGTAACAACAACAACAACATATCCAAGAGTTTGTGGGGAGGTTGGTGTGTATGCAAACCTTAATCCCTACTTTGTGCAGATAGAGGATTTAGTCATCAAACTCGGATTCATAGGGATTTCAGAATACAAACACAACATCAATTAAAATTGGATAGATATAAATTACCTGATTCACTGAGGTAGCGTAAAACAATGAAAATGAGGAACTCAGAGGTAAAAGAGGCCATTGTTGTGAATTGTTGACGGCATATACTAAAAGAGGCCATCCTCTCATATATATAGAGGCAAAAAAATATTGTTAAGTGTGAATCTTTTGGGATGTATGAAAGGTTATGTAGGTTCCAAAAAAGGCATTTTGAATGAATTGTTGAATGACTAAGCTACCTTTAGGCTCCAATAAATATATTTCCATTTTAAAACAATAACACCCTGGTTTAAATAAAAATTATGTTGCCAAGACTTGAATTGTTAAATTTATTTATTCATATTCTTTGGGAGAGTCTGATTTCTTCGAGCTAAGACAGAACTTATTAAAACCTATCAATGTATAAATCAAGTGCGGATGCATTTTTACCTAAGCTATATGCTAGATTCGCCTAGAGTTTTGTATCGGTCGGTTCGAAAAAATTAATTAAAATGAAAAAATTTCAGTTCCCAAGTTCTTTTGAAGTACTCCTCAACGTCTACAATCGCATATCAAACACACATACCTTGTTTGCGAAAAAAGCTTTAACCTTGCAGCCTTCTTTGTTCCTACACACTTCAAAAATGCCTCCATCGCCGTTATAAGTTTTTACAATCTTGGCCTCTAATGAGTCTACTTGTTTGCTGATATTTTTTTCCAGGATTCACTCATTCAACATTTACTTTTGGATACGAGGCAAGGCTCAATAGGAGCACAATAGATGGTCATCTGGTTCCCATCAATGCGCTGATTAAAATTGTGCAAAAGGGTCTTCAGTATCTTGAGTTGGAAACCAACTTGAGCAATGTATGCCTTACATTGCTCAAATTAGTTTCCAGCTCAAGGTACTGAATAACCTTTTGCACAAGGTTAATAAGCGCATTAATAGGAACTAGATGTCCATCCGTAGTGCTCCTATTGATCCTAGCCTCGTATCCAAAAGTAAATGTTGGATGTTTGAATCCTGAAAAAATATATCACCAAAACCAGTAGACCGATTAGATATATACTATCCAAAAGCAAATGCTGAATGTGTGAATCC
>NC_028641.1:8904045-8907640 GCF_001406875.1 Solanum pennellii | reverse complement strand
GTAATTTGATCATAGATGTTCTTGTGGTGATGACTTCCAGATTTTGGGGAATAATAGATGTTGAATTTTAGAAGTTATTGAATTGGTTTTTATTAATGAGTTAAGTCTTCCGCATTACTTTCTGTTGATATTAAATTGAAATGTTAGGGTTTAGATTGGTTGGTTCGCTCACATAGGAGGATAAGTGTGGGTGCCAGTCGCGGCTCGGTTTTGGGTCGTGACAAATACATATATGAAAACCTTTAATGAACCATCTGTAGGGAGTTGGAGGAGCAATATGTACAGTCTCACAATTATTAGAATCCATTTTAGACTTTTAGGGACCAATTAATAGGATTTAGGCGATTTTCTCAATTTTTAGTGTGTATATGCCCATGAATATTTTAGTGATATAACTTCTGGGCAATTTCTTTGAAAAGAATTATGAAACCCTCCGTATGGAGTTGGGGAGAAATACCGACATTCTCACAATTTTTAGAGTCCATTTTGGGCATCCAGGCGCTAATTTGTAGGAATTCAGAGATTTTTTTTAGTTTTTCGTGTGTGTTAGACCAAGAATATTTGGGTGATATGACTTTCAAATGATTTTTTATGAAACCTTTATAGAATCCTTCGTAGGAAGTTCGGGGAGGACAACATACAATCTCACAATTTTTAGAGTTTATTTTGGGCTTTTCGGGGGTCAATTTACAAGAATTGGGTGATTATCTCAATTTTTCATGTGTATTAGCCCATAAATATTTGGGTGATATGTCTTCCAGATGACTTCTTTGTGAAATCTTTATAGAACCCTCAGTAGAGATTTAGGGAGAAGTACGTACAATCTCATAATTTTTAGAGTCCATTTTGCGCATTTAGAGGGGTAATTTGCAGGAATTAAGCGATTTCCATAGTTTTTGTGTATTAGCTCATGAATATTTGGTGATATGTCTTCCGGATGATTTCTTTACGAAATATTTACAGAACCCTTCATTGGGAGTCAAGGGAACAATATGCACAATATTACAATTATCAGAGTCCATTTTGGACATTAAAGGGCAAATTTACAAGAAATAGGCGATTCTCTCAATTAGTCCATAAATATTTTTGCGATATGACTTACAGAAGATTTCTTTGCGAAATCCTTATGGAACCCTTCATAGGGAGTTGGGGGATCAGTACGCACAATTTTTAGAGTCTATTTTACTCATATAGGGGCCAATTTACAAGAATTAAGCGATTTTCTTAATTTCTTGTGTATGCCCAAGAAGTTTTTGGAGATATTTCTTCCACTAAATTTCTTTGTAGAATCTTTAGAGTACACTCTGCAAGGAGTTGGAGAATAATAGGTAAAATCTCACAGTTTTCTTAGAATCCATTTTTTAAATTTAGGGGTCAATTTATAGAAATTAGGTGATTTTTTCAGTTTTTCGTGTGTAACATCCATGAATATTTTAGTGATATGACTTTCAAACTATTTCTTTGTGCAACCTTTACGAAATCCTCCGCAGGAAGTTGTTGGAGCAATACACATAGTGTCGCAATTTTTAGAGTCCATTTTCTGGCAAATTTACAGAAATTAGACAATTTTTTTAGTTTTTCTTAGTTGCTAGCCCATAAATATTCTGTCATAAAAAAAAAGGCTTAATACCAACTTTATAACCAAGTCAGATTATTCTATTTAGATATTTGAATTAGGCATGTTCCATTGAAGCATGACGTAGATCGATGGTCTAAATGGAATATTTTGACAAGTTAATTATGTATTAAGCCGAAAAAACCTCTATAGGATTGATAAAGCAATGAAAGAAAGTATGATACCAACCATATGTCCAAATAAGCGCATAAATTAATTAAAATGAAAAAATTTCAGTTCCCAAGTTCTTTTGAAGTACTCCTCAACGTCTACAATCGCATATCAAACACACAGACCTTGTTTGCGCCTTCTTTGTTCCAACACACTTCAAAAATGCCTCCATCGCCGTTATAAGTTTTTACAATCTTGGCCTCTAATCAGTCTAATGGNGGTTTGCTGATATTTTTTTTCAGGATTCACTCATTCAACATTTACTTTTGGATACGAGGCAAGGCTCAATAGGAGCACAATAGATTGTCATCTGGTTCCCATCAATGCGCTGATTAAAATTGTGCAAAAGGGTCTTCAGTATCTTGAGTTGGAAACCAACTTGAGCAATGTATGCCTTACATTGCTCAAATTAGTTTCCAGCTCAAGGTACTGAATAACCTTTTGCACAAGGTTAATAAGCGCATTAATAGGAACTAGATGTCCATCCGTAGTGCTCCTATTGATCCTAGCCTCGTATCCAAAAGTAAATGTTGGATGTTTGAATCCTGAAAAAATATATCACCAAAACCAGTAGACCGATTAGATATATACTATCCAAAAGCAAAGGCTGAATGTGTGAATCCAGAATCCTTACTAGTCCATCACGATTAAATTTACTTCCTCATGGGTAAGAGTTGAAAGTTAAATTTATTTAATCCTATCTAAAAATGGAGATACATATATAAAATTTAAATGAGATGTTTAAATTTGGTAATAACAACACATTCAATTTACTGAATTCAAAAATTTATTATTCTAGTGGATAAAACCTAGCAAACAACAACAACATATTTTCGATACAGAAAAAATGTTTACTTTGCAGAATTTTAACATTTCTAACAACAACAACATGTTTTCGATACAAAAAAAATGTCTACTTTGCAGAATTTAACATCATCTAACAACAACATGTTTTCGATACAGAAAATATGTTTACTTTGCAGAATTTAACATCATCTAACAACAACAACATGTTTAGATAAAGAAAAAATGTTTACTTTGCAGAATTTAACATCATCTAACAACAACAACATATCCAGGGGTTGGTGTGTACGCAAACCTAAATCCCTACCTTGTGCAGATAGAGGATCCAGTTTTCAAACTCAGATTCATGGAAATTTCAGAATAGAAACACAACATCAATTAAAATTGGATAGATATAACAAGTTCTGAAGATGAGAATTAAATTACTTGATTCAAAGAGATAGCTGAAAACAATGAAATTGAGGAACTCAGAGGTTAAAGAGGCCATTGTTGTGAATTGTTGGCGGCTTAAAATGAAAGTGGCCATCCTCTCATATATATAGAGGAAAAAATTAGGGTAAGTGTGAGTTTTTTGGGATGTATGAAAACGTTATGTTGGTTCCAAAAAAGGCATTTTAATGAATTATTGAATGACTAAACTACCCTTCAGGCTCCAATAAATAGATTTCCTTTTTAAAACAATAACACCCTGGTTTAAATAAAAATTATGTTGCCAAGACTTGAATTGTTAAATTTATTTATTCATATTCTTTGGGAGAGTCTGATTGTGATTGTTCTTTCCTTTGATCCAAGATAGAACTTATTAAAACCTATCAATGAAAACATCAAGTGCAGATGCATTTTTACCTAAGCTATATGCTAGATTCGCCTAAGGTTTTGTATCGGTCGGTTCGATTCACATTTGAAGTTTAATTTATCAATAAATATACTACATATAATGCATATATGAAAACCTTTAATGTACCATCTGTAGGGAATTGGAGGAGCAATCTGTATAGTCTCACA
>NC_028641.1:8893280-8900685 GCF_001406875.1 Solanum pennellii | reverse complement strand
AAATTTACTTCCTCATGGGTAAGAGTTGAAAGTTAAATTTATTTAATCCTATCTAAAAATGGAGATACATATATAAAATTTAAATGAGATGTTTAAATTTGGTAATAACAACACATTCAATTTACTGAATTCAAAAATTTATTATTCTAGTGGATAAAACCTAGCAAACAACAACAACATATTTTCGATACAGAAAAAATGTTTACTTTGCAGAATTTTAACATTTCTAACAACAACAACATGTTTTCGATACAAAAAAAAATGTCTACTTTGCAGAATTTAACATCATCTAACAACAACATGTTTTCGATACAGAAAAAATGTTTACTTTGCAGAATTTAACATCATCTAACAACAACAACATGTTTAGATAGAGAAAAAATGTTTACTTTGCAGAATTTAACATCATCTAACAACAACAACATATCCAGGGGTTGGTGTGTACGCAAACCTAAATCCCTACCTTGTGCAGATAGAGGATCCAGTTTTCAAACTCGGATTCATGGGAATTTCAGAATAGAAACACAACATCAATTAAAATTGGATAGATATAACAAGTTTTGAAGATGAGAATTAAATTACCTGAATCAAAGAGATAGCTGAAAACAATGAAATTGAGGAACTCAGAGGTTAAAGAGGCCATTGTTGTGAATTGTTGGCGGCTTAAAATGAAAGTGGCCATCCTCTCATATATATAGAGGAAAAAATTAGGGTAAGTGTGATTTTTTTGGGATGTATGAAAACGTTATGTTGGTTCCAAAAAAGGCATTTTTAATGAATTATTGAATGACTAAACTACCCTTCAGGCTCCAATAAATAGATTTCCTTTTTAAAACAATAACACCCTTGTTTAAATAAAAATTATGTTGCCAAGACTTGAATTATTAAATTTATTTATTCATATTCTTTGGGAGAGTCTGATTGTGATTGTTCTTTCCTTTGATCCAAGATAGAACTTATTAAAACCTATCAATGAAAACATCAAGTGCCGATGCATTTTTACCTAAGCTATATGCTAGATTCGCCTAAGGTTTTGTATCGGTCGGTTCGATTAACATTTGAAGTTTAATTTATCAATAAATATACTACATATAATGCATATATGAAAACCTTTAATGTACCATCTGTAGGGAATTGGAGGAGCAATCTGTATAGTCTCACAATTATTGGAATCCATTTTAGACATTTAGGGGCCAATTAATAGGATTTAGTCAATTTTCTCAGTTTTTAGTGTTTATAAACCCATGAATATTTTAGTGATTTAGCTTTCGGTCGATTTCTTTGGAAAGCATTATGAAACCCTATGTAGGGAGTTGAGGAGCAATACCTGCATTCTCACAATTTTTAGAGTCCATTTTGGGCATTCAAGGGCCAATTTACAGGGATTAAGTGATTTTGTTTTTAATTTTTTGTATGTTTTAGGCCAAGAATATTTGGGTAATATGACCTTCCGAATGATTTTTTTGTGAAACCTTTACAGAACCCTTCGTAGGGAGTTCTGGAAGGACAACATATAGTCTCACAATTTTTAGAGTTTATTTTGGGCTTTTAGGGGCTCAATTTACAAGAATTGGGCGATCATCTCAATTTTTCATGTGTATTAGCCCAAAAATATTTTGGTGATATGGCTTCCAGATGACTTTTTTGTGAAATATTTATAGAACCCTCTGTGGGGATTTAGGGAGCAGTACACACAATCTCATAATTTTTAGAGTCCATTTTGCTCATTTAGGGGGCAATTTACAATAATTAAGCGATTTCCATAGTTTTTAGGGATAATGCACAAGTACCCTCGTAACCTATGCTCGAAATCTCAGAGACAGACTTATTTTATACGAATGTCCTATTACCCCATTGAACTTATTTTATAAGTAATTTTCTACCCTTTTCGGCCTACGTGGCATTATCTTGTGGGCCCAACGTTGGTTGACTTTTTTTTCAAGCTAGTGCCACGTAGGCCGAAAAGGGGTAGAAAATTACTAATAAAATAAGTTCAGGGGGTAATAGGACCTTATTATAGTATAAGTGTATCTCTGCGATTTCGGCATAGATTGAGAGGGTAATTGTGCGTTTTCCCTTTTTTTATTGTGTGCGTTAGCCCAAGAATTTTTTGTTGATTTGTCTTCTGGATGATTTCTTTGCAAATTATTTACAGAAACCTCCATGGGGAGTTGATGGAACAATATGTACAATATCACAATTATTAGAGTCTATTTTGGATAGTAAGGGGCCAATTTACAGGAATTAGGCGATTCTCTCAATTTTTGTATGTGTTAGCCCCTAATTATGTTGGTGATATAACTTACAGACGGTTTCTTTGCGAAATCTTTATGTAACCATTCGTAGGGATTTGAGGGATCAATATGTACAATCTCACAATTTTTAGAGTCTATTTTACTCAAATAGAGGCCAATGTATCGGAATTAAGCGATTTTCACAATTGAGTTAGCGAATCTAATGTGCATACAAGCATCCCTTTCCTTTTATTTTGGAATTTGACACTATTTGAATAAAAAATAATTTTTCGCGTGTGCGCTAGAATATTTTGGTGATATGTCTTCCAGAAAATTTCTTTGTAAAATCTTTACAGTACCCTCCACAAGGAGTTGGGGGAACAATAGATATAATCTCACAATTTTCTTAGAATCCATTTTGGAAATTTAGAGGTCAATTTATAGAAATTAGGTGATCTTTTCAGTTTTTCGTGTGTGTTAACCCATGAATATTTTGGTGATATGATTTTCGAACTATTTCTTTGCGAAACCTTTACGAAATCCTTCGTAGGAAGTTGTGGGAGCAATACGTATAATATCGAAAATTTTTAGAGTCCTTTTTGGTGCAAATTTACAGTAATTAGACTATTTTTTTTACTTTTTCGTGGTTGCTGGCCCATAAATATATTGTCATAAAAAACAAGCTTGATACCAACTTTATAAGCAAGTCAAAATATTATATTTAGATATTCAAATTAGGCATGTTCAATTGAAGCATGATTTAGATCGAAGGTTAAATGGAATATTTTGACAAGTTAATTATGTATTAAGCTGAAAAGAGCCTATATATGATTGATAAAGCAATGAAAGAAAGCATGATACCAAACAAAGTCTTACACCATATGTCCAAATAAGCGCATAAATCAACTAAAATGAAAATTTTTCAGTTCCCGAGTCCTTTAGAAGTACTCTTCAACGTCTATAATCGCACATCAAACACATAAACCTTCTTGTTTGCGAAATAAGCTGCAACCTTGCAGCCTTCCTTGTTCCAACACACTTCAAAAATGCCTTTGTCGCCGTTATAAGTTTTTTCAATCTTGGTCTCTAATCATTCCATTGGTTTGATGATATATTTTTTCAGGATTCGCACATTCAACCTTTATTTTTGGACACCAGGCTAGGATCAATAAGAGCACAATGGATAAAAATCTAGTTCCTTTTGATGCTCTTGTTGAACTTGTGCAAAAGGGTATTCAATATCTTGAACTGGAAACAAATTTGAGCAACGTGTGGGTTACATTGCTCAAATTAGTTTCCAGTTCAAGACTCTAAATATCCTTTTGCACAAATTGAATAAGAGCACCAAAAGGAACTAGAAGTCCATCCATTGTGCTCCTATTGATCCCTGGCTCGTATCCAAAAGTAAATGCTGAATATGTGAATCCTGAACAAATATATCAACAAAATTAGTAGACCGATTTGATATATACTACCCAAAAGGAAATGTTGAATCTGAATCCTGCATTGGTACTAGTCCATCATGATCAACTTTACTTTCTCATGGGCAAGAGTTGAAAGTTAAATATGTATTTAATCCTATCTATAAATGGAGTGACAAATACGAAATTCAAATGAGATGTTTGAATATAGTAATAACAACATATTCAATTTACTGAATGAATCAAACCTAGTAAATAACAACATGTTTTCGATAGAGAAAAAATGTGTACTTTGCAGAATAACTCTAATAATTTTTATGTCCATAACCTCCAAATTAAATTTGTAAGTTTATGATGTCTTATGGTATTCCTTTATTTTACCTATAAATTCATACTAGTTTCATGAAGATTCACATTCACAATTATCTTTTCTCTTTTCATCATATTTGTTCTTTGGTTTGTAACAAAAAAAAAACAGTACATGAAGGTAAGAAATATTTCATTGCAAGTTTTTATTTTTTATTTCCTTTTTTTTTGTTTATATAAATTCGTATTTGATTTGTGAATGAAACTAACATGTAACAAAAAAAGTACTTGAAGTTAATAAATATATCATTGTCAAGTCCTTATTTTTTCATTTCCTTTATTTTGTGAATATTCACATACAAAGTTATAATTTATCTTCTTGATCATACTTGTTTGTAAATTAACTAATATGTAACAAAAAAAGTATATGAAGGTAATATATATTTCATTCTAAAACTTTCTTTTTATTTTTATGTACTTAGACGTGCTTTCTTAATATATATTTTTTATGTTTGTATTATCATTTATCAAGTAAGTATGATTAAAAAAATCTCTGTAATTCTTAACAATGTGTTGTCCGCATGCAGTTGCTCTTTATAATAGTTAGTTTTTCAGATATAGTTTGATTATAATATTTGTTAGATTTCAAGAAATAATTATTATTTAGTATTGTTAGTACTGTTGAAAAGATAATATATAACTATATTACATATAGTTTATAATTTCCTTCTTTCTTTTGACATAATTATTTTTATTTGGTTTTTTTTTTTTATTCAGTTTGTTGCATATAATGAAGAGTTTGACAAATGGGTCAAAACATGATGGCGAATCTCTTTGCAAAGGAAGATGGTAGAAGGAAAAAAGATGAAGCATAATTAAAGATTGTTTTTTCACTTTGAACTGTATTAGCAACTTATTTATTTTTGCTAGAGTTTTTTAAATTTTGATTTATATAAACAATTTAGCTAAACATATTATATTGTCAATGCTAATCATTTGATCCTTTAGTATTCTACTTTCTCTTTGTTAAGAAGAAAAATTAATATAATTATTTCATTTTAACAACAACAAAAAATTTATGATGATTAGGAGTTTCATTTTTATTATAATCATAAAAAAGTAATTGAAAAATAAACTATTACTCCCTCCATCGGGAATTGTTTGTCATGTGCACTTTTCGAAAGTCAATTTGACTAATTTTTAAAGTGAAATTAGATCACATTAACTCAATATTTTTTTTAAAAAGAATTAGATATTCTAAAACTATATGAAAAGTACTATAAATTACAATTTTTAGCATATTAATATGACGAAAAAATACATCTTAAAATGTTAGTCAAAGTTTTTATAGTTTGACTCTAAAAATAGAAACCATGACAAATAATACCGGACGGAGGGAATATTTCCATGATGTCATTTTTTACGTATGTAACAATCTATCGCTGTTCTTTTTGCTTTGAAATGTATTTATAATTTTTATGTAGTCACCAATTATTAATTTCCTCTGTTTATTTTTTGTATTCTCACCCCTTATTTTTATTTATTTATTTTACAAATAAACATAATTAGTAATACATTTAATATAATAAAATTACACATTTCAATTATTTGTAACTCATGTCTCTTCGTCTTACTTATGACGTTTAATATTAAATATTATACATAACTTTTATATGTTTTATTTTTCGTAAGTCTTACAAATATTTAATTAATGTTTACAAAAATATAATAAGCAAATGTAATAATAAGGAAATAATAAAAAATTAATTTTGTTTTGAAGAGAACATTAGTACTCCTACAAAAGATAGAGAAAATTAAAACATATAAAGTATTTTCAATCTATTATAGTATATTGTTATTTCAACAATATTATCTCTTAGTCCATTTACTTCACAAATGAGGAGAAATAATTATATTATCTATATATTCGATACTAACCTAAATATTATATATTTCATATTATCATCTTATAAATATTTTATATAATTGCGCGAAGCGCGAATAGTTTTACTAGTGTGGGATAAAAGTGATTGAAGGTAATCTTACAATTGTTGTATGTTCTTTTTGTGAATGTTATATTGAAAAGCTTTTGTCATTATTTTATAAGGACATATTTAGGCCAACATTATTATACTAATAAACGTATATTTAACTCCTATTGTTGAAGGATAACAAATTTGGACCATTTCATAAAGTTGATTAATATATTTGATCTTTTTCCTAATATATATTTTTGAATGAGTTAATATGTTGAATCCAGTTCCTAGTTCTAGAAGGATGCTTTACCGTTTCTAAAATAAAATTCATATAATAAAAGTTACATTGTTATAAATTCATTGAATAGTGGATGACCATTTGGTTTATTCATGAACTACTAAATTGTCACGACCCAAAAAAATGGGTGTGATGGCACTCGTCTTATCCCACCAAGACAAGTATGCCTAAAACCCAATATCTAACAAANCAGACCACTGGAAACCCACATCCTGTCGAGTCAATCTAGTCAATGGAGCTGCAATAGTAGAGACACTCTGAACAAANCCAATTAAGATTGAATTTTAGTTTTTCTTTAACTCATGTTTTGGTTGATCTCGTTATGAGAATTAAGCTACTATATGCATAAAATCAGGTATGTATTTTCTAAATATTTTTATGATTTAGAATACAATAGTATTCAANACGTGTCCTAAGAATGTCACAGAAGTAAGCCAGAACTCACACTTTGAGAACTTGGCATACAACATCTCTTCTCTCAACCTCTGAAGTACAATCCTCAGGTGTCGGACATGGTCCTCCTCATTNGCGGTTCCCAACAAGCAAACCTCTAAACACAAGTTAAGTGAACAAAATACGGGTACTCCTTACACCAAACCTCCACGCTACAGCCTAACAGTTTACCAAACATANCTCAAAGGGTAAGTCATGTTGTACTTAGGTCTATTATACTGTGGGTTAATGGTAAGACGATGGGTTAATGGCAAAACACATGTTCAAGTTCATCAATAATAAAATGTGCAATGCCATGAGATGCAATGTCAAATATCGTGATGCATGTCTTTCTTAACGATACACACCCGCTGTCTCTCAGTCCGGGACCCATGGGGGACATATTTGTCCATGCATCTGTCGCGGCGCACGACACGACCCTCGATAATAGTAACCTTCGCGGCGCGCGATACGTCCCTCGAAATATAATATCCATCGCGGCGCGCGATACGACCCTCGAAATGGTACATCCTCTTACCACAACCATGTCGCAGATACAATGCAAATGAAATGCTCAATTGAAAATGAAGAGATAACCATTTTGATAACAAAACACAATTTACAACAAGGAATACAACACCAACAAATAAGCAACAAGTCAACAAGTCATTCTCAACACCACACAAGGAAATACACGAATTTCATACGCTTAACAAGGGTTTAGAAATCCACTTGCCT
>NC_028641.1:8881169-8885392 GCF_001406875.1 Solanum pennellii | reverse complement strand
TGAACCCCCCCCCCCTTTTGGATGACAATATAGATAACTATGTATCTACTAGTTAAATGACTTTTGGGAGTGATATCTCAACACTATGAATAGAGATATCACTCACCATTTGATATACACTTGAATAAGAAGAAAATTCCTCTTCTTCTATCTACTTCTCTTGTCTTCTTCTCTTTATAATTATATTCTTGTAGCTTGATTTTATAAGACGTTATCAGCACGAGTCTCTAGCCAATTAAGATTGAATTTTAGTTTTTCTTTAACTCATGTTTTGGTTGATCTCGTTATGAGAATCAAGCTACTATATGCATAAAATCAGGTATGTATTTTCTGAATATTTTTATGATTTAGAATACAATAGTATTCAATCACTAACAATTATCAGGAACCAAAGGCATATACAACTATTGGTTGAATATGACATGCTATACAAAACATCTTAAATGGAAGAAGGTATAATATTTTAATAGCATGAGTTTGAATATTATTTTGATTGTTTTGAAAGACTCAAAGGGTAAGTCATGTTGTACTTAGGTCTATTATACTGTGGGTTAATGGTAAGACGATGGATTCAAGTTTCATCGCACCAAAAGGGTAAGACATCAGGTTAAAGTCCGGATGCACCATAATGAAAAATATTTAAGGATAAGACGATAGATTCAAGTTCTATCGCACCAAAAGGGTAAGACATCAATTTGATTTTTGATGCACCATGATTGGGTTCAAGTCCTATAGAATTATGGCGTAACACGCCTTATATTGGTAAGACATTGAGCTTGAGTCAATGCACCATAGCGATGATAAAATAATGACTAAGAAAAATAATATATTTTTGATGAAAAGCCTTGAAATTTGTCCCATTGAATTTGCTCCATTCCTTGAAAAGAATGTGGTAGCAACATATGATAACTTTGGATTCTGATGTTGACTTGCTCCATTCTATCGCTTGATCTTGTAAATCCACTTGCAGCCAATGGCTTCTTTCCCTGCAGGCAATGAGACTAAGTCTTATTATTTTTTTCCTTGTGGTAGCAGTAAATAATTAGTCTGAAAGATGACAAATGATTAACGATATGAAAAAGGGCATGAAAGGACAGAATTATAATAGTTATCATTGTGGTAATTATAAAAGGAAGAATACTATGAGTTCTCCAAATAGTCCTTTGAAATGTGAAGGCAGTTTTCATTATCAAAATGGAATGAAAAGACATTGGACTTGTGAATGTTGTCGACCCAATAATTTGACAAGTTTATAAATTCTCCATCAAAAGACAAGAAGATAAAGTGATGGTACACTTGATCTTTCAAATTGATGTTGAGGTGTATCATGGAAATATGATGAATTTTAAAATCATGACGATGTACTTATAATGTAAATTTATGAAGTACATATAAATGATTAGTCCATTCCTTGAAGAGAATGTGACTTGTGATGAGTATCGTGAATGCTCGACCATTCTATAAGAGAATGAGTCAAGATGTGATAAAATCATTATGGGTTGAATATATGCCACAACTCACCTCTATGGGAGGTTTGAGAAAAAATGATATATACCAAAATTCACTCTACGGGAGGTTCTAGAGGAAATAAATTTTATTTGCCAGAAATTGTTAATGGTATTGTATGTTTATACGTCACTATGGTATGTTTATTGTGAACTACCGAAAGGGCAAAAGAAAGAAATAGTTCTTGTCTATAAGGGTTGTAGTCATTATTGTGTGGCAATACAAATTTATCATTAGTTGTGTACCTATGGTACAACAAAAGTAAAGCAAGAAACATGTCTTGCTCGTAATGATTTTGACCATGACAATGATAATATAATTTTCTCCTTGAAGGAGATGCTCACCATAGGGATGGTGTCATGGAATATGTGATAGTACACAAAATTAAATTGCAAGCTCTAACGAGTTGTACTATTATCAAAGGAATAATATTGGGTTGTAGTAAGTCTCAAAAGAAACTTTTTAAGTTTCGGATGAATTGAAAAGAAATATTGAGACTATAAATTAGAAAAAGATTTAATATCTTTAAATTATTACAATCGAAGAGGGTTATAAATATTACCCATTTTTTTCTCGTGTTTGTTGCACACAAACATGGGCATGCTGATGGAATTACATGCAAAAGTAAACTATAAGTGTACTGAAATAAAGATCAGTTGGCATGATCAGTTGACCATTCTGATTTAAATGTGATGCAAATGTAATTGAAAATTTATGTGGCTTATATGATGAAGAAATAAAAGATTCTTCAAGAATTCTCTTGTATTGCTTGTTTTCATTGTACCAGCTAAGGTTGGGATTGTAATCCCCTGAAGTTTTTGGAACATATAAAAAGGTGAGTATGGGCCCATTCACCTTCCATGTGGATCATCTGCAACTATAGGAGTAGATACATCTATGCGATGATCACATGTGTTTTATTGTCAACTTACAAATTGGTGTTTGTAAGGTTGTTTGCTCGAATTGTTAAATTAAGAGCACAGTTCCAAATTATGAAATTATATTGATAATGCTGGTTGATTTAGCAAAAATTGTATGCCTCCAACTATAGCTAAATCATGGTTATGAGAACAAAAATCCCAAAACAAAATATGGTCTGAGATAAATTTATTTAACATGTAGCAACACATGTATGCATCAAGCCAATAAGGTCTCCCCATTAAAATTGGTTCAGGGTCAGGAACCATATAATTTTCACCTAAATTGTTAAATGTGCGGTTATGATTTTAATTGCTCCACCACGCATAAAGATGAATTCCCAAATAAGGTTGACATAAATGTTAGATTTTCTAACATTAGGGGGAGAGACGATTTTGACAGCTGAAAATTATGTGTGAGCTTAATTATGAATTATCTAGATTCTCGTTAAATATATATGTGAACTTAAAGTTCTAGGGATAATTCATTTGCATAATGTTGTAAATCAATTGTCAGATGAATGTACTGACCCTATGATATAATTCAGCTGCAAATGCTCCAATCTGAAGTCCTTTAAGGACAGAGTCTATGATACGCCAAAAGCGTAATAGGCCAATCGGTTTCAAATATAAAATTTCTTGAAGAAGGAAGGAGCAAATGATCAATATAGTCATGATAACGAGGCAAGTGCTATAAAATAGCACATTGACATAATACTTCATAAAACCTCGAAAAAGGTTAAGGTACCTGAAAAATGATGAAAAATGAAAAGATCTCGATAAGTATGTCATATTAGAATAGATATCAAATAACCGTCGACGGTATCTTTGATATGAGGTAGCGCTCAATGATATAAATTGTGACGATGATCTTGAATTCAAATCTGTCATATAGTGTGGACAGATAAAAGGTTGGCCAAGTAAAATGCATGATTCAAGTATATTGTTTCACTTACAAAAGTGACGTTTTGGATGTTGGGTTATGGGCCTTTTTTCCCTTCCTATGTAGATAATTAAAAGCCCAATTTGGACCAACCCATTTTTTGCCCATAGGCCCATTCTTATGAGGCAAATATAAGCCTATTTAGGTATTATTTTCATATACACAGAGTTTTTTCAGCAGCCAAAAAGAGAGAAAGAGAGCAGTTTTCGCAGTCAAAATTCAGCCCTAACAGCCAACTTCAAATTGCGATTTCCGCTTCGTTTCTTGTCCGATTGAGCTGATTTTTGGACAGCATATTATCTTCATCTCAATCTTTGATTAGGAACTGACAGAGTTGGATTTGGTGTCCTGCAGCTCCCTTTTTGCTGTCGTGAACAGTAGCTGCGAAATTGGTGATTTTGCTCCTTTAATTCTCTAGATTTGGTGCAATCTTATTTTGTTGTTGCTCGTTGTTTGGCACTTGTTTTGTGGCCAATTTTGGAGAAAAATATTGTAACTCTTGGTGATTATAGTGGAGCTTTTGGTCCCGTGGTTTTTTACTCTTCACCTCGAAGGGTTTTCCAGGTAAATCTTGGTGTCTTGTGTGATTGGTTTATTATTGCCTTGTTATATTTGTTTGGTTGAATTANCGATAATGAAAATCGTGTTGCTGTTGTTGCTAATGATGATCTTTTTGTTTCTTGTGATGCAAATGCCATTAATCTTGTTCGTGATGAGTCTAGCTGGTTTGTGGATTCTGGTGCTACTTCTCATGTCACGCCAAAGAAGGAATTATTTNGAGCATTGTTATTGTTGATTGTCGTTTTGAATGATGGAGGCAAATATGAGCAAAATGGTGTGTTTAAATGGTAGTAACT
>NC_028641.1:8873984-8880962 GCF_001406875.1 Solanum pennellii | reverse complement strand
AATGATACTTCATCAGAGTTATGGCATAGAAGGCTGAGTAATATGAGCGTGAAGGGGATTGATAGTTTGGCTAAGAAAAATTTGCTTTCTGGAGTGAAACAAGCAAAGTTGAAGAAATGTGTTCATTGCTTAGCCGGTAAACAGAAAAGAGTTTCTCTTCAGAGTCATCCGCCTTCAAGAAAGCTTGATTTGCTGGAGTTGGTACATTCTAATTTGTGTGGTCCTTTTAATGTAAGATCTCATGGTGGTGCACTTTACTTTGTGACTTTTATTGATGATCACTCTCGCAAACTCTGGGTATTTCCTTTGAAGTCCAAGGATCAAGTACTTGATGTGTTCAAGAGTTTTCAGGCCTTGGTTGAAAGACAAACAGGGAAGACATTGAAATGCATCCGCTCAGATAATGGTGGTGAGTATATTGGTCCTTTTGATAGATATTGCAGAGAGCAGGGTATTAGGCATCAGAAAACTCCTCCAAAGACTCCTCAGTTAAATGGTTTAGCAGAGAGGATGAACAGAACTCTAGTTGAGAGGGTTAGATGTATGCTTTCAGATGCTAAGCTGTCAGATTCCTTTTGGGCAGAAGCACTTAATACTGCTGCTTATGTTATCAATTTATCTCCTGCTGTTGCTTTAGATGGTGATGTCCCTGACAGAGTTTGGACTGGTAAGGATGTTTCTTATGATCATCTTAGAGTCTTTGGGTGTAAAGCCTTTGTACATGTTCCTAAGGATGAAAGGTCAAAGTTGGATGTTAAAACTAGGCAGTGTATCTTCATTGGTTATGGTCAAGATGAATTTGGCTATCGTTTCTATGATCCTGTTGAGAAGAAACTTGTTAGAAGCCGTGATGTTGTGTTCTTTGAAGACCAAACAATTGAAGATTTTGACAAAGCTGACAAGGCTGATTTTCAGAGTAGTGAGAGCTTAGTTGATGTTGATCCAGTTCCTTTGACTATTGCACCGGAAGAAAATCTTCATAATGATGAAAATCAAGTTGATAATGAAGATGGTGATCATGTTCAGAATGACCGGCATGATGTTGTTGATGCTCCAGTGCAAGATGATGTGGTTGTCCAACAACCAATTATAGATGCTCCAGAGAGTTCTCTCAGACGATCTAGTAGAGAGAGAATTCCTTCATCTCGTTATTCTCCCAATGAGTATGTACTCTTGACTGACGGGGGAGAACCTGAGAGTCTTGATGAGGCCATGGAAAGTGAAGAAAAAGAAAGGTGGTTTGATGCTATGGAAGATGAGATTAAATCCTTGCATGATAATCATACCTTTGATTTGGTTAAGTTACCTAAAGACAGAAAAGCTTTGAAAAACAGGTGGGTTTTTCGGGTGAAACATGAAGATGGTAATCCAGTTCCACGGTACAAAGCTAGATTAGTTGTCAAGGGATTTAATCAGAAAAGGGGAGTTGATTTTGATGAGATATTCTCTCCAGTTGTGAAGATGTCATCCATTCGTGTGGTTCTAGGCTTGGCTGCAAGTCTAGATTTAGAGGTTGAGCAAATGGATGTTAAAACTGCTTTCCTCCATGGTGACTTAGATGAAGAAATTTATATGGAGCAACCGGAAGGTTTTGAAGTCAAGGGTAAAGAGAATTATGTTTGCAAATTGAAGAAGAGCTTGTATGGTTTGAAACAAGCTCCCAGGCAGTGGTACAGGAAGTTTGGTTCTTTTATGAGTCAGCAGGGCTTCAAGAAGACTTCTTCAGACCATTGTGTTTTTGTGCAAAAGTTCTCTGATGGTGACTTTATTATTGTGTTGCTTTATGTTGATGACATGCTTGTTGTTGGTCATAATACTTGCAGGATTCAGAAGTTGAAGCAAGAGTTGAGTAAGTCTTTTGCTATGAAAGACTTAGGACCAGCAAGGCAGATTCTTGGCATGCAGATTGTCCGTGATAGAAAGGCCAAGAAATTGGTATTATCACAAGAGAAGTACATTCAGAAAGTACTTCGCAGATTCAGCATGGACAAAGCTAAGGTTGTCAGTACACCTTTAGCTATGCACTTCAAATTGAGCACGAAACAGTGTCCTTCTAGTGATGATGAGAAGGAAGATATGAAGAAAGTTCCTTATGCTTCAGCTGTTGGTAGTTTGATGTATGCGATGGTTTGTACAAGACCGGATATTGCTCACGCTGTTGGAGTTGTTAGCCGTTTTCTTTCTAATCCGGGAAGAGAACATTGGAATGCTGTGAAGTGGGTTATGAGATATCTCTGTGGCACTTCTAGTCTGAGTTTGTGTTTTGGTACAGGGAAGCCTATTCTTTGTGGTTATACTGATTCAGACATGGCTGGTGATGTTGATACTCGCAAGTCTACTTCAGGGTACTTGGTTACTTTTGCAGGGGGAGCTGTGTCTTGGCAATCTAGGTTGCAAAAATGTGTTGCTCTATCTACTACAGAAGCTGAGCTTATTGCTGTCGTTGAAGCTTGTAAAGAATTGCTTTGGATGAAGAGATTCTTGGGGGAACTTGGTTGTGCTCAAGAGAGGTATGTGCTTTATTGTGACAGTCAAAGTGCTATACATCTTGGCAAGAATTCTACGTTCCATGGTCGGTCTAAACACATTGATGTGAGATACCATTGGATTCGAGATGTGTTGGATTCTAAGTTGCTTGAGCTTGAAAAGATTCATACAAATGACAATGGTTCCGATATGATGACTAAAGCTTTGCCAAGAGGGAAGTTTGAAGATTGTTGCATGGTCGCCGGGATGGCGGTCTCCTCCACATAGTCGTGAGGGGGAGAATTGTTGGGTTATGAGCCTTTTTTCCCTTCCTATGTAGATAATTAAAAGACCAATTTGGACCAACCCATTTTTTGCCCATAGGCCCATTCTTATGAGGCAAATATAAGCCTATTTAGGTCTTATTTTCATATACACAGAGAGTTTTTTCAGCAGCCAAAAAGAGAGAAAGAGAGCAGTTTTCACAGTCAAAATTCAGCCCTAACAGCCAACTTCAAATTGCGATTCTCGCTTCGTTTCTTGTCCGATTGAGCTGATTTTTAGACAACATATTATCTTCATCTCAATCTTTGATTAAGAACTGACAGAGTTGGATTTGGTGGCCTGCAGCTCCAGTGTTGCTGTCGTGAACAGTAGCTGCGAAATTGGTGATTTTGCTCCTTTAATTCTCTAGATTTGGTGCAATCTTATTTTGTTGTTGCTCGTTGTTTGGCACTTATTTTGTGGCCAATTTTGGAGAACAATATTGTAACTCTTGGTGATTATAGTGGAGCTTTTGGTCCCGTGGTTTTTTACTCTTCACATCGAAGGGTTTTCCACGTAAATCTTGGTGTCTTGTGTGATTGTTTTATTATTGCCTTGTTATATTTGTTTGGTTGAATTACTTGCTGCCTTACTATCATATTGCTTGTGGTTGTTTGTCTTCTCTTGGTTCAAATCGAGAAGGGAAAGTATAGACTTGGGTATTCTTCCGCTGTTATCCTGTCAGGCATTCTTTGTTAGTGCCTTGTCTTTCCCAACATTGGACAGATAGTCCATAAATCAAGGTATAATATCAGTGGGGTATAAATAAATTATTATGCCATTGTATAACCGTAAGATATCAAATATGGTTTGTGCCTTGGGGCATAAAGATTCGTCGCAAAAATCTTGACATTTTTGAAAATGTTTTTCTCGTATGGTGGATGCAATGAGGTTTGTTTTGATCTGGCAACATACGAAAAACGTGTATGCATGTAACGAATAATTGCAATGTCTAGCTAGACAACAGAGGTTATATGAAAATCCTTGAAACAATCGAGGTGTCTGAAGCATATAAGAGTTTGAAAGAAACTTTTTCGATAAAGCTTCAAGAATCCTTATATGGATTGAAATAGTCAAGGAGGAAAATAGTACAAAAGAATGACCCTAATTGTCCTTGTATTTTACGAAAAGGTCTTGGTAAGACAGAATTTTGTCTTGACCTACTGATTGATAATTTGACAAATGAAATATTTGTCTAGCAGTGCACATACGCAGATATGTTTTGATGCGTTTTATATGGATAAATCATATTCATTGAGTACCCCAATGATTATGAGATTGCTTGAAATAAATGATGATTCAATTTGATCTCAAAAGAAGGATGAAGAGCTTCTTACTGATGAAACTCCATATCTTGGTGCAATCAGGGCACTAGTGCATCTTACTAACAATATTACCAGATATTTATTTTGCAGTAAATTTACTGGCAAGATTTAGTTTCTCCCCGATAAAAGGACATTGAAATGGTGTTGAGCACATGATTGAATATCCATGAAGGACCATAGTTATGGGTTTATTTTATTTTGAGGAATTCAAGACAAAATTGATTGGTTACGCAGATGCAGAATATTTATCTGATCCGCATGAAACTCTATCTCAAGCACTCTATGTGTTTGCATGTGGAGGCACAATAATATATTGGCGATCAATGAAATAAATGTTGCTATGCAGAAATAAAAGTCCTCCATGAAGCAAGTCGAAAGTGCGTCTGGTTGAGATAAATGACACACCATATTTAGGAAATGTGTGGTTTTCCTTTGAAAAAGAATATACCAACCACAATGTACAAAGATTAGAGACATCATCACAAGAAATTAAGTGATGTTTTAATCAGGGGGAGTATAATACGCGTTGCACTCTTTTTTCCTTGACCGAGATTTTTTCCCACTGGGTTTTCCTGGCAAGGTTTTTAATGAGGCAACAAATAATGCGTATCAAAAGATATGTGTACTCTTTTTCCGACCCTAGGATTTTTTTTCCCATAAGATTTTTCCTAGTAAGGTTTTAACGAGGCACATTATCTATGGACATCCAAGGGGGAGTGTTATAAATCCATTGAATAGTGGATGACCATTTGGTTTATTCATGAACTACTAAATTCATGTATGTGTATTCCCTTGACGATATGAACCCCCCCCCCCCTTTGGATAAAAATGTAGATAAATATGTATCTAATAGTTAAATGACTTTTGGGAGTGATATCTCAACACTACAATTAGAGATATCACTCACCATTTGATATACACTTGAACAAGAAGAAAATTCCTCTTCTTCTGTCTACTTCTCTTGTCTTCTCTTTATGATTATATTCTTATAGCTTGATTTTATAACATACATAAAATTATTCCAATTTGTTTTTATAGTTTTAAAAAATCATAATTATATAAAAAATATTTTAAAAGTCGAATCCATATATATTGTGTGAAACGTACGGCTCAAAGACATTCTAAAAAAAAATTGAACGTGTCACATAACTTATTTTAACGTACTAAAAAAAGGGAAAATTTATGTGATTAAGTAAATATCTTCTCCCTCCGTTCCATTTTATGTAACACTTTTTGTATTTTGAGATTCAAATAAGTCTTTTTTTTTTATCAGAAGTTTTTCATAGAACCTTTTAACATTTTGAATTATCAATTATTGTGACTTATTTCTCTTTACATAGTTTACAAATATATAAATTTCATTTGAAAAAACTGAAGATTCCATATGCAAATGTCCAGTCAAAGTTAATTTGTTTGACTCTGAAAAACAAAAAACTCACATAAAATGGGACAGAGGGAGTACTAGTTAATTAGCTAACATTGATATAGTTTGAGTTAATTATAGATCGAAGCTTAATTTTAGTAGTTATTACGTCATTTCTTCCCTCTCTCTTGCCTCTCTCCTCATTTATACATAAACAAATACAAATTATACATATACGTATAAAATATATGACAAACATATAAAATTAGCCTCTTTCCACTCTTTCCTCCCTCTCACAATCTCGCTCACTTCTCTCCTCCCTGTCCCAATCTCGCTCACCATATATACAAATACATATGTATATCAATTACATATATATAATTATCTTACAGATATACAAATACATTTCATCTCTCTCCACTATATGCTCTCTCTCGCTCGCTATCTCCTCCCTCTCCCAATCTTGCTCGCGTCTCTCCTCTATATCCCGATCACGTCATCCATATATACATATATAATTCGATAGATATACATATATAATTCGTCTATCTGCATTCTCTCGCTCGCCTCTATCCTCCCTCCAATGCAGGACTACGAATCGTAATTAACAAACTATAACTATGAAAAATAATTAAGTTATTATGGAATGACTATAAGAGAAACTTTCCCAATAAAATAACATGTAAACAAAAAAAAAATTATTACACAATGCAATACACAAAATTTAGTAGTAAATTACATATGCCTCTCATGAACTTTTGTCATATAAACACCAAAACAATGTCAATGTTTAACACACAAGCATAAGAAATCACAAGAACTATAAGGGTGAAGTTTATAAGGGAACTCATTTTTTGATGTTGCTCGAATTTTTTAAAAGTTTTATTTATTGTATGTCAAATTCTCTAAAAATAATAACTTTTTAGATAATTTGGCACCGATATACAACATTCTTAAAGAGTTTAAGCAATATATTCTTTAATTTTTATTTGATTGAACGATCAAACTTGCCTAATTTCCCTAAAGATGACATAAATAAGGGAATAAACTTTTGAACACTATCCATGCTTTATTTCTTTAATCATTCTTGCAGATTGAAAAGAAGAAAAAAACTTGGGCTTCGTGATCTTCTAAAGTAAACCCGATTTCCTACAAGGAGAGGAAGATTTCATATTAGATATTTCATGATCATTAAGGCATATTTAAAATTTAAAATTCAGTCAATATGATGTTATCATAGTAATATCAATTATGTTTTGTAAAAAATCAAGAAAATATCAATATATGTGTGGATTAAATAAAAAAAGCTTTAAAGATTATTTCTATATAATTTATTTTTTAAATAAATAAGAGACTGAGGAAAATTACCTGAAATAGCTCATTGTTGGCAATTGTAGAATTAAACATTTTTGGAATGATCAAATAAGCAAAGACAAGGAATTAATTAACTACATTGTGTTTGATTCCATTTGATGGAATATTGACATATATATATATATA
>NC_028641.1:8871147-8873608 GCF_001406875.1 Solanum pennellii | reverse complement strand
TATATATATATATAATTGATTAATATTTAGACAAGGAGTACCTTTTTATAGGTTCATTAAACCTGGTCACTCCTTTATTTGCACGAGTATATGAGTATATCGTTTAGTGTAAAAAAAAATTATATTAGTAATTGTTTTTAATTAAAATTAGTGAATTGTTTAATTTTCATTATTATAATTTATATATGTGTATTTATAAATATCTTCTGGATAATTTAATAAGGTAAAAATATTTCACGATAATAATATATATAATTTAAATTCATTTAAATATCAAGCCTACCTAAAATATCATGCATATGTTAATTCCCCTCTCATTTTTAACATGTAAAGTGAGTCATAGAGGGACCTTACAGACTGTATGTATGACCTAATTCTTTTCAAAAAGTTAATTGGAATAATTATTAAGTAATGTTGACTCCAATATTTAATTACTTTTTGTATTTATTTTTATTTGTCTATTTTATTAAATATTATTATTTTTATTATTTTTATATTTAAAAGAGTAATATAATATAATTGTCATTTTATTCATTGCTTTTTACGGGATGCATGTACTAAATCAATACAAGATAAATAAAAATAGATGGAAGAGATTTGTTTAAGCATAAAAACACTTTACGAGATTTGTTTCTATAAGTGGAGTAAGATATTTTAAGCTATTTATATTGTGCTAAAGATATGTTTTATCGAATAGGTGAAGAAAAGATAAACTTGTTGCAATAAGTGAAAGAAAAGTATTTTAATCAATATATAATACATTAAAGACATTTTAATTTTTTTTTATCATTTAGTAAATTATCATATTTTTATTTTTCAGTCAATTTAAGAAATTTTGAGACTATAATCTAATGATACTTTTACTTTTAAGTAAAATGAAAATATTAAGAGAAAATGTAAGAAAATGATTTAAATCTTAGTCAGTTTTAAAAAATACTAGATGAAATTCTAATATTTCATTTATAAAATTAAATAGTATATGATTAAATATTAGATTTGAGTCTAATTTGTTTAAAATGATACATTTACGAAGTTTATATTTGCCAATTTTAAAAAGTTATGTACAAAATTCAAATAATCGCCAAAATAAAGTAATTTAAAAGAATATCCTTATAACTAGTTGATCTTGAAATTCTTGAATTTCAAATTCAACTCTTAATTAGAATGATTTAAACTTGAGGGAACGGAAGTGGTTAAAATTGTTCAAAAATTATGAAATTGATTATTCTTTAATCAAAATTAATCATATCCAAAATAATCAAATTTGCCATATCTCATATCCCATCAAAGTAACTATTCAAAATCGATACACTTAATTAACCGCTAAGAAATCATTGAAAATTAGAATAATTATTTTCATATTATCACGAAGTTTTATTGAGATACTTAAGACGTTTCTCGAAAATTCATTAGAATTACCTTTTTAAAGTGATTTTTGTTATAAAACTATAGAATAAGAATAAGAAACTAGAGAGAAAAGAATATAAGACTTGTTATTTCTCTTGATGAATGAATTTATAATGAAGAGGAACACTCTATTTATAGGAGAAATCTAACTTGGTCCCCAAGTAGGACTCTTTAACCATATCCTAAAAAGGACTCCACATGATAGACATTCACTATAATACAAATACTTTATAACACTCCCCATAAATGTCTAATTCATAGATGATGTGCCTCGTCAAAAACTTTACTAAAAAAAACTTTAAGAAAAGAAAAAGCTAGTAAAGGAAAAGAGTACACATATCTATTAATACGCATCTAGGCTGCCTCATTAATAATCTTACAAGGAAAACCCAGTGAGACAAAACCTCGTAAGGGAAAAAGAGTACATCGCGTATTCCCTCCTCCTAATGAGAACATCAATCTAGAGACTTGAATCTTCGCATTCCAAGCTTGTGCATCGCCTTCTTGAAAGTTGCAGTTGGTAGAGACTTGGTGAATAGATCAGCCACATTGTCACTTGAACGAATCTGTTGCACATTTATATCACCATTCTTTTGACGTTCATGTGTATGAAAAGCTTCGGTGAAATGTGCTTTGTTCTATTTCCTTTTATGAATCCTCCCTTAAGTTGTGCTATGCATGCTGCATTATCTTCATATAAAGTGGTGGGTACTTTATCACATTTCAAACCACATTTCTCTCGAATGAGATGTATCATAGACCTTAACCACACACATTCTCTACTTGCTTCATGAATAGCTATTATTTCAGCATGATTAGATGAAGTGGCTACGATGGACTGCTTTGTAGATCTCCAAGATATGACACTCCCCCCACATATAAACACATAGCCTGTTTGGAATCGAGCTTTGTGTGGATCAGATAAATATCCTGCATCAGCATAACCAACAAGATTTCGGCTACAATTAACAGAATAAAATAAGCACATATCAGTTGTCCCTTTAAGATATCGCAAAATGTGTTTGATCCCATTCCAATGTCTCTTAGTAGGAGC